>NC_090939.1:421428749-421731779 GCF_040938575.1 Ambystoma mexicanum | reverse complement strand
AAAAAAAATGTCTTTCCATTCACCAATGTGTTTAGCCAAAAGTGAAAAAGGCCTGAGAAAGGTGAGCCCTGAAATCAGTAAGAATTTGCACTTCTTATGTGTGTTAGAGGAAGTTGAAGACAGGTATTATGCTCTCATCACTGTAGAAGAAAAATGCAATACATTTGCAATGATAGACACTGGTGCACAGGCCACAATTATGTCTAAAGAATTGGTAAAGAGTATCAATGAAGGGAGATCCCCACAGAATCAGATCACAGTGAAGGAAAATCAAGGTCCAGTGCATAATTTTAATGGGGAGGAGGTGCCTATTATAGGTGTCATCGAGGTTGACATAAAGATAGGAAAGCACAGAATGAAACAGGAGGTATTGATCACATCTATTTGTTAAATTCCATTTCTGATGGGAACAGATTGCCTGAAAAGATTGTCTCCGCTCATAGATGGGGTGAATGGAGTACTGTGGTCCTTAACTAAAAAACCATTGAGACCTAAGAAACTAAAATCACAAAACAGCAATATAAATGAATGTCACACCGTTGCCAAAACAAATGATGCAGTGGAGGTATATCTCCAGAATAGCTGCATACCTAGCGTCACTGTTATATTAATGTGTCAAGACAAAATGCAGAGTGAAGATGAGAAACAATCTGTAAAAATATACTTGGACCCAAGGAAAAAAGGGCAAACTGCCATAGATGAGCACACATTACATTTTTATTTAAAAGAGAAACATGCAAACAGAATACTGCTCCTAAAATAAATACAGAAAAACACATCACCACAGTTGCTGAAATACACATGGAAGATGAGCAACCATGGGTTCACATTGGTATAAATGACTATTCTAAAACAAAAAAAGCCATTTTAGCACTTGAACAGGAAAGAAGTTTCATTAATGAGAAATTGTTGCAAAAAATAATGGAGAGGGCGGAGATCCCGAAATTTAGAATTCAAAACCGATATGTCTCTGGTTTGGATAGTCCAGACTTTGAAGACCGAATTGCAGGCAGATGCATGCTGAAAATTAGTATTGGACAAAAAACAATTCACCATAATGTTTGGATAGTCAGTGGGACACAAAATGACTTTTACATGGGCAATGATATAATGCACAGAATGCGTATGGTGTTAGATTTCCTTAATCAAAAAATATGGTCACGCCTAGGTGGGCCGGCACCTGAATTTGAAGACAAAAGAAGGGCTTATCATTGCGCACAACTGGTCCCATATGCAATTGAATTACAGCTGAGGAAGGATACTATTATCCCTTCATTCACCAAACAGGTTACAATAACACTGACATGCAAAAATGGACAGCAGATGGAAGACTCTGATGCATTTGTGTGCTTGAATGAATCTATAACACAGCAAGGCCTGGATTATGAATACATTCCATTGATATATATTGGTGAAGGGTCTGTAAAAATTATGGTGAATAATAAAGGTTGTCAAGATATTCATTTAGAGGAAAACTCCTCATTAGGAATGGCTATACAAAAATCACATTATGCTGCAGATCTAAATAACATGGTGATTGGAAATATACCTGAAAAGTATGTAGATGCCAAGGGTGAGTTGCCAGAATACCTCAATTAGCAGCCCAAACAAATATTTAAAATTCATTCTGTGTACCCTTATGATTCAATGAGACAGTGTGCTGTCATCAAGAGGATTGCATAACATTTAACTTAAATGAAAATGAAACAGAAAATCAGCCCATTGAAGTGGAATCTGATATGCCAAAATATTTAAAGTGGCAGCTTTACAGAGAGACACAGCCACACAGTTAGAGGAAAGCACAGAGATTCCTCTACTGGAAGATTTTCCAGAATTTTCAAAAATGGTGGAGGAGCAGATTTTATCAGCAGATGCATGCGACAGCGATGAGGATAGAAATTAATTGAGGAAAATATTTATGGAGTTTAAAGATGTATTTGCAAAAGATGCTTATGATTGCCGTCTAACTAATTTACATGTGGCGACGCTACCGGAAGGGTGCAGTAGAAGGCCAGTATTTGTGGGCCAGTATAGATTACCACTGGCATGTTTAGAGTGATTGGCAGAGATAATTAAACATTTGGAGTCTCTGGGAATTATCAGGCCTATTCATAGCACATCCAACACATCTATTTTAGGTGTGTTAAAGCCAAATAGTCAATGGCAGCTATGTGCAGATTTGAGAGAATTAAATAAAAGAGTGCCAGTATCCAGATGGCCACTGCCCTTCATTGATCAAGGCCTAGCTCAGGTACATGGTTCGAAAGTGTTTACCACGTTAGATCTCACCTCTGGATATTGGTGCGTGCCATTGGCAGAGGAGATTCAGAATTTATTTTAATTTTCATTTGATAAGACTCAATACGCATGGGTTAGAGTTCCATTTGGGTATGTCAATAGTGGGAGTGAATTTGGAATATTTTTGAGAAAGTCCATGCCTGATGCAGCGGAAAGAGGTACCATAGTTTATGTGGGTGATGTACTGATAAAAAATGAGAGCTTGAAAAACCATTTTGATGAAATAAGACATGTTCTTGGACAATTGCAGAAAGCAGGCGCCACAGTATCTTTACAAAAAGCACAATGGTGCAAGAAAAAAGTGAATTTTCTAGTCTAGGCCATGAAGTGAGTGAACATGGACTAAACCCACAAAAAAAGAAAATAGAGGCCATACAAAAACTAAAAGACCCTAAAAATGTGAAAGGGGTAAAAAGTTTATTGGAAATGACATGCTATAACAGGAAATTCATTAAAAATTATGCTGAAATTACTCAACCATTGACTAAACTGCTAAAGCTGAATACACCCTGGAAATGGGAAAAAGAGCAGTCTGAGGCAGTGGCTAAATTAAAGGAATGTCTTGCAAAGGCACCATGTTTAACATACCTCATAAAGGATAGGGATTTCTTTATAGAAATAGGTTTCTCTGAACATTGTATGTCAGCATTGTTATCACAAAAACATGATTTGAATCGCAAAACCATTGCCTATGGAAGTAAGGTGTTTTCACAAGTTGAAATTAAATTCAGTAAATGTGTAAAGGCCCTTTTGACCACTGTGTGGGCGCTACAACATTTCCGCCCCATTGTTCAGGGAGAAAATTGATTATTGAGACAAATCATCAACCTTTGCAGTTTTTAGATAAAAGAATTAGGCAGGTAACCTAGCACAGTCCAGAATCACTTCATGGACACTGGCATTACACGGTTTTACTGTAGAAGTGAGATATGGCTAAAATAAAAAGAGCCCAGTTGCTCAAGGTTTGGCAGATCTACATGACTGTGCAGCTGAACATGTATCAAACGAAGTAGAAGTGGAATCTAGTTTACAGCAATTTGGGCAATCACCACACAAAGCTTTTGATGACAAGACATACAAGGATTTGCCGACTGTATATGTCGACGGTTGTGCTTTTCACATTGAAAATGACAGTAATAAACAATTAGTGTCAGGAATAGGAAATGTCTGGTTGAAATGTGAAGGCATCCCCAGTATAGGGATGAGAATTGGAGCTAGAAGCAGTCAAGTAGCGGAATTGGCACCCATTTACAAAGCAATTGCTACTGCAGTTGATAATACATTTAGTGAAATTGTCCTGGTGACTGATTCTGATTATGCACAAAATAGTTTTGTAGAATATTTACCTGGCTGGAAACCAAGAGGCATGGTTACATACAATAAGAAGCCACTTAAACATGGAAAAATGATATAAGCCATAGACAAATTGGTGTCAGAGAATGATTTGACGATATACTGGAGAAAAAATTGTGGACATTTAAAAACTCCAGGAGAGGATAAGGAGGGGAATGATAAGGCAGATCACCTGGCTAAAATTGGGGCTGTGATGGGAGAGTTGCTACCTATTGAACATTTACTTGGTGAAACACAAATTGATGCAGTAACATGCTCTAAAACGCCAAAAGATTTGGATCAACCAGTAGTACAATGGAGTTACGATACACCAGATCAAGATCTGATTAAGGCACAAAAGGATAATCCAATTTTGGGAATATATTATAATCATTTAATAGACCCTGAACAAACCCTTTAACAGAAAATGATTGTGTGGGAAAAGAAGAGTTGAGGGTGCTATTAAAGAACAAGAAACAAATTAGACTACAGGATGGGCTCATGATTAGAGAGTCCATAACAGGACAAATACAGTGGGTGTTACCCCCTTCATTCAGAGGGCTAATGCTACACCATGCACATGATGCGATAACTGCAGGCCGCAGAGGTTCACAAAAACATTGGAGATACTAAAAGATTATGCTTACTGGCCACATATGTCCCAGGATGTGGAATTATATACTAGAGGATGTTTAGTATGTGCCCAATTTAAACCTGCTTCACCAATGCATGGAGCCCCATTAATGAAAAGAGGCTTAACTCTTCCATGGTCCGATTTGCAAATCGACTATGTAGGGCCTGTAAAGAGGTCGAGCAGGGGGTATATTTTGAGTGTGGTATGTTTGATGTCAAAATGGATTGAGTGTATTCCTGCACCAGATTTTAGTGCGCAAACAGCAGCTACATTACTGGGGAATCATGTCTTTTCAAGATTTGGGTTACCACAAAGAATAGAATCAGACAGGGGCAGTCATTCACAAGCGCTCTAATGAGTAAGGTATGGCAAATACTGGGAGTGAAAAGAAAATTACACATTGCATATCGAGCTGCTTCTTCTGGGGGAGTTGAACACTGTAATAGGTCTGTTGTGGACATATTAAAGAAGTTTGTAGCAGAAGCAGGTTCCAGCTGGGATTTACGTTTACCTTTGATTTTGATGGCAATCACATCGACTCCTGCCAAGGCAACAGGTATTATCCCCCATGAAGTGTTGACAGGTAGGAAGATGGTGTTGCCGCAACACCTACTATACAGAACACATGAGCAGACACTTGTAAGCGCATCTACAGTTCATGAATACCTGGATGAACTGAGGAAGCATTTACAACATGCATTTGCTTTTGTGCAGAGAAACCTAGAAAGAGCTGCTGACAGTGCAATATTATGATAAAAAGACATCAGTGAAAGAGTATTGTGTGGGTGATCAGGTGTATACATTTCATTTTGGAAAAGGTAAACAGAAAAATTCTAAATTTCTGACAGCCTGGCAGGGGCCATTTCGAATTATAGATAAGATTTCTCCCGTGGTGTACAAAATTTTGAAAGCTGAAGGTGAAATAGCAACAGAACAGTTTGTTCACGTAAACCGAATTAAACCATGGCACTCCAAACATGAGTTAAGGAGACTTGAGCGTGTAGAAACAGATAGAGTCCCTTAAATACATTAAAAAAATGAGGTTATTCATAGGGCAGTGACAGAGAAATCAAAATAGATGTGATTGATTATTGTGATGGAACACAAATACTGTTACATATGTACATGTATAAAAAAAATGGGGGCTGAAACTAATGGAGTTATTTTACAAAATTAAAATGTGTTAAATGTTGAAAGCTACTTTATGTGTGTTTGTTTTCTCTCTAACATGTGCTTAATTTCAGAAGGCGAGAGGGAGAGGGCGAAGTGATTTATAAAGTGCATGGATATATATATATTTTTATTTTTGGCAGAAGGGTGAAGTTGGTATTGTGCTATATACTTAATTTGTTTATTTTCTATTTGATTTAGAAAACTAACAAATATTTGGTCAGAGGTCACGGGATCGGAGGACACAGGAGGATGGAGTCTTGGAGTCCCCTGGATGAAGATCAAATGATGCCTGCATCCGGGTTGAGGTGAAGACAATATAACCGGGATGCCAAAAGAGATGACTCCTATGGAAAAAAGCATCCAAGAGTGCCTGGATGAAAGAGTGTGCCAAATGAACCAGATCATGGGATGTTGCTGATCGGGATGTCTCAGGGGCAGACAACAGTAGAAAAATAATGAACCTTTAGCATTGTTGGTGCATGAATTCCGATGTATCCTGGAGTATGGAGTTCCACACATTTATTATTTTAATTAATTATTTTAATCTGTTATTTGAATTCTTTATTTTAATTATTTATTTTATTTTATTGTTTTATAATTGACTTCAAGTATAAGAACAGGACAATGAACTATAAACACTTCAATTGGGAACAAATATGTAAAATATTTTATGAGGACTGATGGACTCAGAGATGAATTTTCATATTACGGTGGATGAACAGTGATTTATTGTAAAATGTGTGAATGTTCATTTTATTGAATTGCTATGATTTTAGAAGAAGAAAAGGAACAAGTTGGGTTTCTTCCAATTGTGGCTTGGACCATTGCCAAATTCTCAGAAAAAGGGGGATGATGTAGTATAATTTATAGTGTTTTGGAGTACAGCGCCACTGTATATGATTACATTACTGCTATAATGTGGCACACATATAGCCAGCTATATGTCGCCAGTGTAACATATGGATATGCAAATGGGGACAGGCTACAGATTTGAAATGCCTCATTTACAGGAGACTACATTAGTTGGCTAATTGACTGACTTAATTAACAAATACTAACACTAATACTAATCCAATAACATTATAATGTGCTCTCCATGTGAAAAAAGAGGCAGAAAAGACATGCTCTGAGAGTCATTTTTAAACGTGCATTTAGATTTTTTTTTTCCTTGCTCTCTCTGTTCACTGTGTTGCAGGAAGCAAAATCTGCATGCCAAGAAATGAGTTTAGATACATTTTCTTACTGTAAAAGTAGAGCTATTGTTGAATGAATGATACCGTCTCCTGAAATTGATTGGTGACACGTAATAATGGGGGGATGCAACAGAGGTTTTGCTGGACGAGCTCTGACAGAATTAAGCTCAGATCGCTTTGGCTGAGCTGCAGTGAGGAGATATCTTTGGCTGAGCTGCTGTGAAGAGTTCACTTTGGCTGGGTTGCTGACCTTCAGAGACTGGGCCTTTCTGGTCTCACTTAGCACAGCTTGAGAACTGTAGATTGAACTGCATGTTCTCGCTGTGCATTTTAATCCTTCAAAATTAAAAAGAAAACCCCGGGCCCATTCCTCAGAGACGAGCGCAGGAATGTCATGTGTGGGAGAACTACAGATGGCTGGTAATTATCAAAGTGAATGGAGATTACTGTGACTACTGTGAGAATGATCTAATATCAGGCAGGCAGAGTAGCGATAGGCAATCCCCTGTGTTTAACTGACACACTGTAATGTTGCAAAGTGAATGTTCTTTGACCGTATTTTTTTCCTTCTTGTTACAGATGCCAAGTGGATCTCATTCTGCTGCTGAAATGCAATTTTTTATAATATAAGTATAATGTACATAAATCATGTAGAGTGTCTTTGTTTTGTCATTTTCTTTAGCACATCTAGAATAATATGATAGGAAATGGGGAAGATTTTTTATTAGGTAATACATGTGTCATGTTTCCCATGCAGATGAAATAATAACACTAGGAATTATAAATAGCTGTGTGTGTGTTTCCACTCAGTGTGGTGTTTGAGTGGAATATAATACAATAGATATTGCTGGGCGTACATGAATCAGCAAAGAGGCCTATGGAAAAAAATAGTTCACTAATGTATATAAATTAGTGATAATACCACATGTTATTGTGAATACTTTATGGAAACATAGTTCACTGGTGTAGATAAATCAGTGATAACAGCCACAGGTGGCATTCTATATGAAAATGTGGTGTTTCTGAATAATGTAAGTCCAAGGCTCTCTATAGATCACAGAAATATTATAAGAATAAGGAAGGTTTCATATGATGGGGCTATAATGACGGGAAGGAAAATCATGCTCACCACTAAGTAATTTACCACCAGAAAATACCACCAACAAAAATGTATACCACTAAATAATCCTATATAATGTAATAAAGAATGCTCACTGAAAGGAAGTAAGGCCAAACCCAATCTAAATGCAAGGAGTAGTCATCACCAAATTACCATTATTTTGGCGGTAAGAAAATACTGCCAGGCCCCACACCTACACAAAATACCCAACAGTATCTCCCTGTATGACAGACATGTGGCATGGTAGCTTGAGGAACTCCTCTGTGTTGGTAACAGGGCACCAGAGCAGATGTGTAACTACAGGACTTAATGCTGCGGGACTGGCTGAGCAAGGGCAGCATATGAAGGCACAGGCTGGACACATGCCCCAGTAGGTGTTCCAGGGAATTGCAGTAGGCTCCATAAGGCATTTGGGGTCCCCAGGCCTCTCGGGAGGGTACTACTCTAGTGCATCAATGGGATGGAACCAGTTGTGTACATTGTGGCCACACACTTGTGTGCCACTGTGTAGCCCATGGCTGTCAAGTTTCCCTGTTCCATGCGTGACTAGTCGTGGCCATCCTGTTTGTAGCCTTTCTAGCGCTGCATGTATATGTGAGCAGACAAAGTGATCATGTGAGACTGGCAATGGTGTTGGTGAGACATTTACCCAGGTGCACTTCCCATGGCTCTGGCTGAGGTTTTCACTTGGGTCACATTGGCATTGGTATTGTGCCATGTCATGATTTCATGCAATGTGTTTGTGGCCACATGCCAATGTGCTGGTTTGACATATGAGTGTGTCATGACTGCAAGTCATCATTGTCCATACACTTGTGTGGCAGTATTCATGCTAATTGCATGGTTGTGTGTGTGTGTTTATGGCAGTTGCTGGTTGACCCATGCTGACTTAATGGTACGGTTAATGTTGTGTATGCCATACAATCATTGTTACTGTTGACTAATGCCAATATTCTTTGTCCACTTTTGCACAGTTGCTGCAGCCGGAATAGAGGGAGGAAGCCATGCTGTGGAGAAGCTGTCAAGGGTTTTGACCCATGTTGAATCAATAGACTGGGTAGATGTGGGAATGAGCTGTCGCCGCCCATTATTCTATCCCAGAACAAACTAAATCAATAGACTGGGTGGATGTGGGGATGAGCTATCGCCGCCCACATTCACGCCAGAATAGGAGAACTGCGCAGTTGGCACGAGACCACTCCAAAGATACAACCTTCTTGTGGGGGGTTCCACATCACCACTCTACTGTAAGGATGCCTTCAAAACAATGTTAAGCAAGGGTCCTATACTATCAAGCAAAAGACCACTCTATTGAAATGCAGTAATTCAAGACAACTCAAAAATGGATGCAGTACCGACAAATTCCCCAAGGTGGCGCTAGCGGTCTAAACTCTGACAGGGAAACTGTATTTAGGAGTTGCAAGAGGGGCAGGGACTTCAAAGCTTGTTAGTTAATTTGAAATCTTAGCCACCTGCTGTTCCCAGAGGCCAAGAGGCTGAGAAACCTTAACAACTCAGAGATTCCACACCAGGAGGCAGGATATCACATGACCCTGTTGATTGATTGAGGAGAGACTTCAGGCAGCCTGCTGGAGCCCACACAAAAGGCTCTTTCTGTTGAATGGGGTATGTTAATTTTGAGTGTTTCCTGTGAACAGCCCTCTGCCAGCAAGGAGAGACATGTGATCACTGACCCACCCAGACTTCTGGAGGCGGACCCAAACACTTGGGGGGTTGAATTGCAACAAATATATATTTTATAGAAACAGTGATAATTTATTGTAACCAAATGACAGGAATGTACAACTTTGAGAGACTTAGTTTGAAAAATGCCCTCACGATTTGAGTCCAAACTCCAATTTGTACCATGTTCTGGGGGAAAACCCTGCTAATTATGATTATTGTAGACACTGTGTTTAAGCTAGAGACATGGAAAGTTACTGGGATATATGTGGAATGGAAATGTACCTTTGTCTAATTTTTGATGAAAAACCAATGTTGCAAAACCCACTAAAATCGAAAATAAGTTGCCATTTTCGAATGCAAGCTCCTAGAAACGCCAGAGTCGGGACAGGGACTATCTTTAGTAATACATGATGTGTGTATGTGATGTCAAACAACTGTGTACCTGGGAAATATGTATTTGGATCAGGTATAGATTTGTGGGCAAATTGACCAGGGGAGGATCCTCTGACCCATAAACAGACCTCATCACTCTGACTCACAACCCAATTCCCCCAATCATGGGAGAGGGGAGAATTGGGCCAATGACAAGTAGAGAGGGGCAGGCTCAGTTATGCCAGGCACACACCCATTTTCAAGACACATAAAAAGGGCCACAGAAACCCAGGTAGGAGATTCAATTCCATTTGCTGCAGAGCATGCTGACCGACGACTTCACATCCAGAGATCCAGACTTCAAATCCATCAATCTCTAGAACCTGTAGCAGAAATTAACTCCAGAATTTGTAGCATAGAGGCCTGAATCCACCAGCTGAATCCTCTTCAGCAGGCCTCAAAACCAACCAAACTATTCAACAGCCGGGCGAGCTGTTTGAATTTTTGCCAAGAATTTTTGCAAGAACCTGTAGCAGTATCCAGAAAGCAGTGCTGTATCCGGAACCCGAGAGAACCACAAACCAGCCCGTTGTGAGCAGATCCGGTGCTTGACAGACCCAGAGAGCAGAGCTGACCCAGATAGCTGGGACTTCAGAACCACCCGCCGGAAGTCCCGTCCGACCTGACCAGACCGTGACGAGGCCTATTTCAAATTGACATTGTGAGTACCTAGCAGAACTGTGCAGAACCAATCTCTTAGTTAAAATAATCTAACCCAAACTATTTTAACCTGAGTAGAACAGCCTCCTAGAAATCGTGTCATCTGTCATTTTTAAAGCTGCACAACTGTCACCTGTCATTTCTGCAGCTGCAAGCTGTCACCTGTCATTTTGAGTTTTACTTTAAATCCGAAAATCTACCTTTATTAAATCGTCCGTATCTCTGGAACCGTTTGGGCTAGGAACGAAACTTTCATTTTAAAGCTGTGATTCTAGGCTTTTCCAACGAACCTAGAATCGACTTCCTACTCCTTAGAATTTTTCTGCAATCACGATTTACGCACTCGCGAAATTTACTGCGATTTGCGATTTTGGCTCAATTTCTCCACTTGTCAAAATAGCAGCTCCATTCTTTCGTTTGTTAAAATCCGTTTGCAACTTGGTAATAACTCATAGAGCAGTGCTAAAGTGAGCCTGAACTAATACCAACACGCATCTCCCACTCACCCTGAATCTCTAGAGGGAATTAAAATCAGTTGGCACATTTTCCCATCCATTGCCATCACATTTAAAAAGCATTTTGGGCCTGTGTTTCAAACTCCTACCTGTTTCCTCTAAGCTTGCTGGGGGGGAACTGAATTTTGTATTGTATTCGATTGCATTCCTGAGAACTGTGTGGTCCTCTTTCCATTTCCTTCCATTTCTTACATTGCATAGGGGAGGGGGGTGAATTGCCAGAGAAAAAGTGATTATCTTATCTTTTGCTAAAATCATATCAAGTATTTCTGTACTGCATTTTATTCCTCATTGCATTTCCTTGAAACCATAAAGCATTTTCAGCTACCTCATCCTCTATACTACTCCTAAGTAATCAAGTGTACCACTGTAACATTACCCATTGTGGATCCACATCATATGTCTCAGTGTACTATCAGATATTAATATATTATAAAAGTGTGATAGATATATATTGTTTAAATTTTCAAATAAACCTTTTAATTTGCAAAACAAACCTACTTCTTGGCTCAGTGGGGTCAGGGGGATTCTAAGAGGGGGGTGTAATACAAGGGTTGTCATCCAGAGTAATGAACTGGATATAAAAATACATCAATAAGGGTTTTCCTCAGCATCCCAGACTAGGCATTGACTTAGCTGTAGTGTTGATTGAATATCGCTTACACAGCGAAGCAGGGAGAGGGCCTCCAGACCCAGGCACAATCCCCAGCCACTCAACATTGACATCTTTTCCTCTGAGAGCAATGGGGCTGGGGGAGCACCAATACCACCAGGTGAGGCTGCTGAGGGTAAGTTCCTGTAGGGGATTGTGGCGGGGGATGCCTCAGAGGCTGTTGGATGTGGTGCTGACACACGGTGGGCCACGAGGGCCGAAAATTCTCTGGCTTAATCATGGTTTATGGAGGTGGAGGAGGCAATTTCAGGACAGCCCACGGGTCAGGTGGGGGCATCCAGGAGCGTGTTCAGGCTGTACCTCTGGCTTCGACACATGAGAATGTGCAGTCGACCATGGATGGTTCTACACAAGCCTCTCTCCCTGGGCCATTTGCTGTGGCATCAACCATCTTCATGGATGCCTCCATCCAGACTGAGGCCCTCCTTGATCACAAACTGGCCATCTGAGATGTGGAGCAGCCCCTGCAGGCAGGTCTTTTGAGGCAAACCGTGCCTATCCATGATGCTGTTTCAGCTTCTCACAAGGAGCTGGTTCAGCATCACAAGCAAATGAGCCACTTCTTGGGCCAGCTGGCAATTGCACTGCTCTCAGGTGGTCTTTCTCCTCCACTTTCTCCTCTGTGCCCCAGTCGTCCTCCAGGCAGCCTTCCATTCCATGCCACATACCACATTAGCCCCTTGTGCACCAGTCCCACCAATACCTCCCAGTTTGCTTGTGTTGACGTCCCTGCCTGAGCTGGATGTCCCAGGAACGCCACATGACCTGGTCACTGTGCCTGCCCAGGCTCTGACACAGGAACAGGCAGTGGGTGGACAGCTGGCACTTCAGTACAGAGCAGATGATGTGCCCCCCCCCGACAGTGTGTCCAAGTGTCATCCAGCCAAAGTGGGTACCTACGCACCTTTTTTCACTCTGCCATGCAGCAACAAATGAGGAGTATCAGGAGGAAGTTAATACATGGCCATTCCACCCGAGGAGGCAAATTAGGTGAGATATGGCGAACATCTGGCAGGTGGAAAGGAGGTGGTTGAGGGAGATGATGTTCGTCTTTATTGAAGCCCACATCTCCATGGAATCAAACATCACGGCCAAACTTTTCAAAGTCTGTAATGAACTGGTCAATCCTGCAGCGCCCTCTTCTTCTGTCACACCCGGACCAGGACCTTTGCTAAGCCCTGGCTTCACACTTCACGTCAAAACCCAAGACATCATTTCCTCTCTCTCTCCCATGCCACATCATTCACCAACACCTATGGAGCCTCCCTTGGCCCCTCCACCACTTCTCCTTTCTTTTCTCTCTCCGATCACACCAGATGAGGTCACTAGACAAGTCCGGTCTATGAAGGCTTCATCCAAACAGGTGGACCCAGCCCCTCCAAAACCATTAAGGACAACATTGACTCTCTCGTGCCAGCCTTGGTGGATCTCTGCAATCTCTCTTTTGTCATTGGTGTTTTCCCAACTTTGCTTAAGCACTCCCTTGTGCACCCTCTGCTTAGGAAATCATATCCCTACCCCTCCATTCCAGCAAACTACCACCCTATCTTTATCACTCCTTTCCTAGGCAAACTCCAGGAGAAGCGTGCTATCTCCCAGCTTACCCTCCACACTGAATCTGCTGGTTTCTTCAACAACCATCTGTCTGGCTTTAGAGCATCTAGAGGCACAGAAACTGCTCTTCTGAACACCTGTGAAGACCTGCTCCCAAATCTCGACACTAACACTCCCTCTGTCTTCATTCTTCTTGACCTCTCCTCTGCCTTTGACACAGCAAACCACAACATCCTGATCTCACGTCTCTGTGACACCCTGGGATCACTGGTCAGGCTCTGGCATGGTTAACCTTCTTTCTTTCCGACCGCCCATCCCAGGTGGAGCTTGGTTCCTTTCTATCTACTATCACTCTCTCAACCTGTGTCATTCCCCAGGGTTCTAACCTATCTGCCCGGTTCATCAATGTGTACATGGCTGCCCTAGCATGTGTGATTGCCACTTTCATCTCTAACTTCAAGTGTTTTGTGGATGGCACGCAACTCTCCTTCAGGCTACCCTTAGCCACCTCCTCTAGCTCGCTCATATCTGACTGTCTGGTGGCAATTCAGTCATGGTGTGCTGCAAATTACCTCTGCCCTAACGCCAGTAAAACAAAGATCCTCTGCATTGGGACTCCTGCTCCTCCTTTCCCGCTCTCACTCTGGCCGCCCTCCCTCTGCTCTGCACCCCCTGCAACTCATCCAGAACAGAACCGCAAGACTTATCCTTGGCCTCAAACCCAGGGACCACATCTCTCTGGCACTGAAATCCCTCCACTGTCTCCCCCTGGCTGCAAGGATCAAGTTTAAGACCCTCTGCATTGTACAAAAGGCTTTCTGGGGCCTTGGACCTAACTATCTGTAACAATGCCTACCTAAATACTGTCCTTCCCGGAGCCCTACACTTATCTACCTCCAAACTTCTGAGAGTGAGCCGGTTCTCCAAGCAGAGATTTGAAGGGAGATCTTTATCCTCTGCAGGGGCTTACGTCTGGAATAGTCTACCTACCGCCTTCCATCTTGTGCCGGATCTCCATAGGTTCAGGAAACTCCTTAAGACATTCCTCTTCTCCTCTTCCTTCTCTCTCCCTCTGCCCTGCTAACCTTTCTCTCTGCTGTATCCCTCTCTCCCTCCTTTTCCTCACAGCCTGCTGACTGGCTGCCTGGTGTACATTAGAGTCTCACAGGTACCAGGCACAACCGCCAGTCCTCTCGCACAAGCCTCCGGGCCTTGCAACTGCCTCATAGCTACTGCACTTGGTCAATTTACCCATGAGAGTGGCATCTCTCAGCACTTACCACAGTGTTTGACAGACTGGGATCACTTTGCCCTCCTCCCGACCCTCTTCTCTGAACTTAGCCCTCCCTCCCCTCCCCTGCACCTTTCGGCGCACTTGTACAGTCTGTATGCACCATGGCTGAAGTTCATCTATATGTTTTTCCTTGTCTCTCCTCCTTCCATGGTTGCGCCTCAATGCACTTGGAAAAAGTGAAGAATCATCGTCAGACCTATTTGCTGTTATCTACACTGTTAACATTACTATATGCACTTGTTCCTTGCACTTACACTGCCTAGTGCAGACTTGTATCATTCTGAAATAAAAGGACTCTGAATGACTGCATTTTTTCCCCTTGTTACCTCCCTCCTTGAGCACTTTGAAACAGTTACTTGTGTATAGGCGGTTTCTAAATAAACAATACCAATAGCAATACCAATACCAAACACAATTTGAGAGGCAGCTGATGGTGGAGATGCAGCGGGCGAGGGAGGCAACCATTGCCAGGATCTGGGCTGAGGTGGAAGAGAGGTGGGCAAAGAGACGGGCAGCAATCTTGGAGGATGATGCAGAGGTGGAGGAGAGGTGTATGGTTGAGGGCCTGCAAGCCCTCCAGACAAGAACAGTAGCCCACCAATAGGCAAAGGATGAGTAGAGTGGCTCGGCTCTGTGAGAGCATTGCAAGACAGTTGAGCCTGCTGCCATTGTATATAGTTGTATAATGTTAGGTTTCATGTTGGACTTTTATTTTATTTGGACATTTCTACCCTTTCCCATATTTTATAACTGTAGTCTACATATTTTTAATGCAAGTTTATGAATCTTGATGTCAGACATCTTAAAGTTTCTTTGTCCATGTGCAAAGTCACTTTTTCCATTTTATCCAAATGCATTTCTACTATGACTTTCTCGTGGGTTGGGGCCTTACTGTGGATGTGTGGGCTATGCTCACCACTTGTGCACTCAATACTCAGTAGCTGTACCCCTCCCAAAGCATGGTCACCCACCCACACACATCTGCAATCACCCACTATCTGATCTCATTTCATGCTGCACTTCTGCCACTCAAATGCTGTATACTAACATGACTGATTAATCTGTCTGGCTGTACACATTATCTTTCTCCTTGACTGGCACACACTCTGACAGCCTTCACATCACCCAACCCCAAGCCTGCTCTACTTGTGTGCTGGGACTTTGCCACCTGTGTCTACCAACAAACCTATCGTCCTTGCTTCCTTTCTGCAGGCTACAATGCACATACGTATTCCAAATGACTCACAACAATCTCTGATATCTCGAACTGGGGTCCTCCAAAGACATTCATCTACAGCACTTTGAGGCCATAGACAATGGCACATGGGCACAATAATAAGCAAGTTTGCATATACATGGAGTGATAAAAGTGTAACTAGTGCTACATTATGCTGTCCTGTTGATGTGCTTATGGAGTGTGATTACCAGGGAGTACTGTAAGAAGTGTTGGGGGAGAGGTGGTATCGTCCCACCCCCCTTTATCATTCCCGCAGTCAGCAGACCATGTGTGAGCTAAGGGACCCACCCACTTCGTACATATCCACGCACCATAACACTACTCAGTACTCCAATAACCTACGGAATGCATGTGTTTAGAAACATCCATTACTAGGCCCAAATTCAATCCACTGGGATGTCAGATCTCCCTTCCACAGTACCGTGTACAGACAGCCCACAACACCTCCGCCCACTGCCAGCTCTGCACGAGCATTGTTCTCATGAATGTCCAGCCATTTATTGTTGCAATTAGCTAGTATCAAATGCCGCCATAATGTGCTCACTGCAAAGTGTGAGACTGGGGCAAGCTCCATACCCTGTGCGCATTCATCTCAGCTGATCTGCTCATGCCCTCTCTGCCCCCCTCCCTGCCAGGCCATAGTCCACTGGACCCCTGCCCTCCACTCTCTTTGAAGATAACTGCTTGCATGACCCCTCCCAACAATAACAACAGAGCACCCAGCATATACTTAATCCTGTGCAGCGGTATATTCTCTCCTAGACTAACATCTGCCTATATAGTCGTTTGAGTCGTGAAGCACCAGAGAGCATAAATAATAGATCAAACCCCACAGAAAAGGCACCTAGGAAAGGGACCCAGTGCCACCCAACCCCCATAAAATGCAAGGGTTAGAATACCCATATATCTGTCTATACTCTACAAAGGTCCCCCATCCACAAAATAGTTTATGTCCACCATTATTCTTTGTATGCCAATGATTGTTGTTTAGTTTTGATTAGTCAGAAATGTAACTGTTCATGAACTAAGTTCGACCTTCACACCGCAGAGATGAGCCCAGCTGACCCACGTATCAGCCGATCAACCCAGACACAGCTGCCTATCGCAGCCTGACATCACCTATACAGTATGCTGAACCTTGAGGGCCAACCAATTGAAATTGTTATTTCATACTCTATGTTGTTACATCATTTGTGATGTTTTTTTGGTTCATATTGTGCTGCCAGTGTATTGTGTGGCAGAGCGCTCTCGGGCAGCAGAGTTCTCTACTTGCATTTCCTATCTTAGATAATTTTGTTTTACTTTCAATTACTCCCCTGGTCTCATTCCCTAGTGGGGTGTGTTCTTTATTTTGGTCTAGTGGATATACGTGCATGTGGGCAGTAATCTTCAGAAGCTACAGACGTGGATTCAACAGCAGTGCTCCCAGTTGTTCATGTTGGAGTGGGATATGTAGCAGGAGTACTTCATGTTGGAGGCAGGGCAGAGGTATGTTGTTCTTTAACCTTGGACTGCTAGGGCTGAGGTGAGTGGTGTGGTGGAAGGTGGGAGCACTTGAGGGGGCTGCCTGAGGTTGGTGGTGGAGGTGAGTGGGGGTTTTGGGTGGTGTGAACACTTGATCACTTGAGGGGGAAGCCTGGGGTTGTGGACAAAGCTAGGTGGGAGTGGTGGGAGGAGGGCAGACATGCAGGGATTAGCCTGGGATCATAAGCGGAGGCAAGTGGGGTTGGTGGGTAGTGTGAGCACTTGAGGGGGCTGCCTGGGGTTGGTGGAGGACATGACTATGGATGGTGGTTGGTGTGAGCAGGGGGCAGTCTGGGGACATGGGCGGAGGTGAGTGGAAATAGTGGCTGCTGTGAGTGCTTCAGGGTGCAGCCTGGGGTTGGTGGCAGAGGTGAGTGGGGTGATGGAAAGTGTGAGCATGTGAGGGGGCTACCTGAGGTTCGTAGCAGTGGTGAATAGGTATGGTAGGTGGTGTGAGCATTTGAGGGGGCAGGCTGGGATCATTTTGAAGAGGATAGTGGTGCTGGTGGGAGGAAGGTGGACTAACAGGGCAGCGTGGGGTAGTGGGTGGCGTTGAGTGGGGGTGGTGGGTGGTGAGAGCACTTGAGGGGGAAGCCTGGGGTAGTGGTTGGAGGTGAGTGGGGGTAGCGGCTGCTCTGAGCACTTGAGGGAGCAGCCTGGGGTTGGTGGCAGAGGTGAATGTGGGTGGAGGTAAGTGTGAGCACTTGAGGGGGCTGCCTGGGATTTGTGGCAGTGGTGAGTGGGGAAGGTGGTTGGTGTGAGCACTTGAGGGTGCAGCCTGGGGTCATGGACTGAGGGGAGTGGGGGCAGTGAGAGGTGTGAAACTTGAGGTGGCAGTCTGGGGTCATGTGCAGAGGTGGGTGAGGGTGGTGGGTGGTGTCAGGACTTGATGGGGTAGCCTTTGGTCATGGGTGGTGGTCAGTGGGGGTGATGGGAGGAGGGCAGACTAGCAGGGAGCAGCCTGGGGTAGTGGGTGGAGGCGAGTGGGGGTGGTATGAGCACTTGATGGGGTAGCCTTGAGTTGGTGGCAGAGGTGAGTGGGGATGGTGGGAGCCATGAGCACTTCAGGGGGTGCCTGGTGTTGGTGGTGGAGGTGAGTGAGGGTGGTGGGTGGTGTGAGCACTTGCGGGGGCAGCCTGGGGCCATGAGCAGAGGTGAGTGGGGCTGGTGGGAGCACTTGTGGGGGCTGCCTTGAGTTGGTGGCGGAGGTGATTGGGGATGATGGGTGGTGTGAACACTTGAGGGGGCAGCCTGTGGTAGTGGGTGAAGATGAATGAGGGTGGCGGGTGATATGAGCACTTGAGGGGGTAGCCTTGATCGTGGGTGGAGGTGAGTGGGGTGGTGGGAGGAGGGCAGACAAGCAGGGGGCATCCTGGGGTTGTAGCTGGTGTAGGGAGGGGTGATTGGTGGTATGAGCACTTGAGGGGCTGCTTGGGGATATTGGCAGTGGTGAGTGGCGATGGTGTAAGCACTTGAGGGGGCAGTCTGGGGTATTGGGTGAAAGTGAGTGTGGTAGTGGGAGGTGTCAGGACTAGCAGTGGTCAGCCTGGGCACGTGAGCAAAGGTGAATGGGGATAGTGGGAGGTGACAGGACTTGAGGAGGATGCTATGAATTAGGGGTGACAGGCCTCAGTGTTGCCGGAATGCCACTTGAACATAGGGGTGAAGTTATGTTGTTTGGGTGTCGCTTGAACGTTGGGGTGATGGTATTTAGTTTGGATTCTGTTTGATATTAGATTTCATGGTGCGTAGTTTGAGTGACACTTGAAATTAGGGGTGGCGGTATGTAGTTTGGATGCTGCATTGAGTCATGGAGTAAGGTCTGCAGGTTCGCCAGGGTGCTGCCTTGAGTTACGGGTGATGGTTACCGGAGTGCTGGATGGTGCCACAAAGACAGGCGCAAAGGTTGATTGTTAGTGCAGGGGCGTGGTGGGGGCGTTCCATGTGCAGCTCATTGTTGTTTGTGCTGTGTTTTACATTGCATTTTAGAATCCATGAATCTGTGGACAGCGCAATACCTTTCAGGCGCACATTTAGGCGCAATGTTGTTTATCGCGCTAAGTAGTTTGCAGCCACTTAGTGCTTTTTCTATTAATTTGGCCCATAGAGTGGCCATGGCTAGTGAGTCCCCAAAAACACATTGGGGGAACAAGTATTTTCTGGCCATGGTTATAGCTCTGCAAAAATGATGTTATAATTTAGTGAAAAAAAGCTTAGTTAAGGTGCATGTTAGGCAGAATCCTGTGCAGTACCCTTAGGGACCACTACACACAATTAAGACTACAGGTGGTGATACAAGTTTTACCTTTGGTACAAGCCTGTACTACTATGTCATAGTGGTAGCAGTGGCGGAGCAGCCAGGCTTATCTCAAGAGTATATGAGCAGAGATTACACAAAGGGACCACAATTACTGTGACTCAAGCAAACACTGACTCAAGGTTTCAGGTAAAAAAATATAATAACATTGATTTTAAAACCATTCGTTAGAAACACAACACTTCTATTAAACTTCAATAAAAACCACACATTAAATGTACTACAACTAACCAATTCACTTTGTACAGTAAGTCTCAAGGTAAGTACCCTGTGTTGGAATGAACCGGTGTTAGGCACAAAAACACGTTACCGCGGATACGGTTGCAATCACTTTTTGACAGTTGGGTCTACTAAACAAACGCGTATCCGTGACATGAAATGATACCTGGGCAAAAACACACTTAGCACCTGAGATACCCAGAGGGAGTTGGAGGCAAAAATCACAGACAATATTTTGGTTAGGCAGGCAGAATCAAGAAACACTCAGGGGGGGGGCGCTGTTGCACGCATCAAAGATTTCCGCTTGACAGGAGAGCTCTGGCTCACGCAAATATCCTGATTAAAATATATCCTTTCTATGCCTCTCTACGCACAATTGACATGAAGATTCCTGTGCCGTAAGATTGCCTGCACATTCCCTGCAAGAATCAAGTCAATCCGTTCCCGGACTGCCGAGTTATACCACCCAGAGGGAGAGACGGCTGAGAGGTGGTGGCGTCCCTGCCCCATGGTTCCACGAGATAACTACTGGAGGCTGGAGGCCACACGCGGGAGATCAGGCCGTGGTGGGGGAGAGGCGCTGTGTTACATGCCGCGGTGCCGGACCCCCATAGAGGAGCTGCCGAGACCCGACGCCCTCATCCTGCTGCATGTGAGACCGAAGCCGCTGGGGAGCGGGGGAAGCGAGGCCTGATGTGACCAGAGGGAAGCTGCTGAGACCATCCGTACGGACGACAGACGGAGCTAGAGGCAGCTCCAGCAGGCGCATAGCGTGTGAGGCTGCGCTGGCTGCCCGCGAGCAGGGCCTCGCTCCCCATGTGGGTGCCATTGCGGAGGTGCCTGGGACTTCACGGAGAGGCGCGGCCCTCGCGACTGGTCCCGGTGGTACAAGTAAGTGTAGCCGGACAAGAGGGGGGCGCCGCTGTGAAAGGCTACCCGTTTTGGGGACGACTCCAGGAGCGGACACGGTGGTCTCCCCTGATAGGGTGGAGCGTTGTAGTCTCAAGGCCACATCCATACTTAGTGGCCCTGTAAACACGGCCGGGGACCACAGAGGGCAGGAATAGTGCATGTAGCCTGCACTGCCGGTAAGAGCAAGCGGTGGGAAGTGGAGGGCGGCGCCCCAAGGTGGGAGGTGTGATACAATCACTTCGTCAATACCCACCCCAACAGTGAGAAGGAGAGGTCCCCAACATTACGAGAGGCCGCAATAGAGGCATGCTGGGCCGAGGGTCCTTTACACTTCCCAAAGTGGGCAGCGGGACACCCCGCCAAAAATCACAACCTGTTGAGAACTATAATGCTCCGGAGGTGCTGGCTTGCTGAGGTGAGGCTACCTGTTTGCCTTCCCTAGTCTGCAGGTGGGAGGGAGTGGATATTCGGCCCGGAACAGTGAACGAGGTAGATACTAGGCTCTCACATAGCTGGGCCTCTGTCAAAAACACGATACGTGGAAGGTCACAACCCATTCTGGGCTATGCACTGATCTATATGGGCCGCACCGAGAGAAAAGGCGCAGTAGGGAAAAAGACTGGCCCAATGGATTCCTTCAACTAGCTCCCAACCATGTAGGGCACCTGATGAGGCGCGGCAACCACCAGACAGGCAAGATGATGATCCCTTAGAGCGCCTGCCAACACAAGTCCAGAACGGGTTCATGGGAGTAAATGTCAAACTGGATGACATTGTGGCAACAATCGGATCCCTCAAGGTCAGAGTTGAGAAGGAGAGTACGCGGATTACAGAAACTGAGAACAGAATCAGTGCAAATGAGGACACAATTACGCAACATAGCCGCAACATTGCCTTACTCCAAACAGAACTTCACAAAACCCAGAGTAAGTGCAAGGATTTAGAATTGAGGTCCCGCAGAAATAACATTCGGATTGTTGGGGTGGCAGAATCTTTTGGTAAAGGCGACATGGAGAGGCAAGTGGAGTGGCTGTTGAAAGATATCCTGGGGGCTGAATCTTTCTCAGAACATTTTCTTGTTGAGCGGCTCACCGCACCCTGGTACCTCCGCCTAAACCTGGGGCTCCGCCTCGTACCATAAGGTACCCCTGCCACGAGATGCCCAGCCAACACATATGGTCTGCAATGGTCCCCAAGCAAAATACGATATCTGGGAATTATAGTGTCCGGTGACAGTGCCTCCCTCCACGTGGACAATCATGATGAACACCTCTTAAGTAGTATATCCACCAGGCTTCATTTTTGGGCAAAACTCCTTATCTCCCTTATTGGCCGAATGGCTATAATGGAGATGGTAATATTACCAAAGTTACTATACATATTTACTAACATCCCGCTGTGGCCCGGGGGCACAGTTTTTCGCATCCCTTTACTCCTTGGTGGTAGAATTTGTGTGGGGAGGGGGCGCAGCCAGAATGAAGTGGGAAAAAATGGTGGAACCCTAAAACAAAGGGGGCATAGCGGCCCCAGACTTTGAATTATATTACCTGGTGGCACAGGCCCAATTTATTAGATACTGGTACGATGAACAGAACGACTCCCCTCATGTGGGTATTGAAAAACACGCTGTACACCCAACCGACCTATGCTCAATAGTCTTTAATAAGAAATATAAAGATGACTGCCCATTCCATCCAGTTAGCATAACAGTGCACGCATGGTCTAGACTCTTCCGTAGGCTGGGGTTGGAGACTCCCTACTACTCGGAAGCTCCCTTCTGGAACTTCCCTGGCATAGCGCCATCTTATGACCTGGATGTCCAAAAGAACTGGGACCCAGAGGAGGAATTTAAACTAAAAGATATATACCCCAATGGGAAATTTATAAGGCTAGAGGAATTTAAAGTAGGAATGGGGAGGGATCAGCTGAAGATACTGCAATATCACCGAATGGACGATGATGGCCTTTAAGGCTAGATGGCCTCTATTCCCTGATGAACCACCCATCCATCCATGCCTCACTGCACTGTCTACACAAGGGAGGGTTAGTGTCTCAGGGTTATACGCAGCGGTGCAGGCGAACACGCCTTCGACAAATAGGATCAAGATCTCATGGGAAGCTGACCTGGGAATCACTATCTCAGACAAGACATGGGAAAGATATTGTGATTTACTAAGAAGGGTGTCCATGAACGCGGGCCTACGCAGATCCAATTTAAGGTACTAAATAAGTTACACTACACACCTGAGAGGGTAGCTAAATTTATTCATGATGGCCCAGCCAGTTGTATGAAATGTGGAAGCGAACGTGCCGATTCATTTCATATGTACTGGGATTGCCCACCCATATACAGGTTCTGGGGTGAGGTGGCATCTGTCCTTGTGGACATCACACAGATATTGGGAAGGCCTCGGAGGTGACTAGACGGTTATTTAATGTAGCATGCATAGTGGCCAAAAAATGTATACTGCAGCAGTGGAAGAGTGCATACGCGCCACGCGCAAATAATTTTCTTAAAGAACTGGCTCAGGTCAATGAGTGTGAAGAACAATATGTTATGTCACTGCCGAGACCATGTAAACCTAAAGACATCTGGGCTCCATTCAGAGTTGTGAATTGGGGTCGGCCGGAAGCAGCCCAACTAGACCCGGATATGTGTGGACTGTGTAAACAATACTGGTTGTAATTGTGTTTTCAATATTGTAATTGAACTGTTGAATGCTATGGAATGTCATGTTGGAGCGGCGAAGTGTAACACCGTAATCAATAAACAAAGTTTAAAAAAAAAAGAAACACTCAGAGACAGGAGTTCGAAAGTCAAAGGGCCGGAGACAGGGTTGAAAGACACCGGGGCCAGTTGCCGAAGATCATACAGTCCAACAGTTCACGCTTCAACGGACCCAAAGTACTTCGATATTGTCAATGTTCGGAAGCAAAAGTTATAAGGAGGGAAGACAAGGTCAAGCCTTGGAAATGAAGAAAAAGGGATTCACCCAGTTTCCTCAACAGAACAAAGTACCTTGTTCCAATGGTGCAGCTGGTGCTCTGGCAGTTGTTCCTATTGGTTTCCCGCAGACCCATGATTCCTGGAGCTTCGTCGAGAAGTAGGACGTCTGAAGGGGGTCTGCACCACACAGGGATGAGGCCAGCAGCAGCGACATGGAATAAAAGGTGCACTCCTTAAAAGAAGGAGAGGCTCTTCAGGTTGTTATCCGGACCATTACAGCAGTGTGCAGTGATTTCGACCATGGAAGAGGATCCTCTGGCTGTAGAAGATGAGCTGGTTATCCCCACCCAGCTCAAGGGAAGAAGACTCCGGACTGGATCTTCTCTGAGTCGTTGAAGGGCAGATAGCTCAGGACTGCAGCAGGGCTTCACCGGGACGGGGTAGTTGGAGCAGCCGTCATTCTCTCTGCTTCTCTTAGGTTCCTTGTAGTTCCAGTGGCGAGTCTCTGATTTCTAGCCCAAGAGACCTGCCTTTTATACGAAACCCCCATTCACACAGCCTAGCTATCAATCACCCAGCAGGGGGGTTGTCCAGCCCAGACAACTACCCTGGCCAATCATGACAAAGTGCGACTTGGGTTTCCTAGAATACCCTGTGCAGGGGGTGACTACACCCCTCCCTCACATTCAGCCCACCTAGACACCCAGGCGCCTTGAGGAGGGCTTCTGGGCAGAAACCCGCCAAAAGACAGTGAACAAAGAAGGAAAACCTAGTTTGCCGTGCAAAGTAAAACACAAGAATGACTTGAACAAAAAGAAATGGCGAATAAACCCGACCGGAGCCAAGAGAAAGACAATTTGGTCAAGCGGGTTTATGTTCGAGGCTAATATAGCCAAGAACAGTACCACGTGTATCTAATATAATCGCGGTAGAAAAGTTAGGGTAGCTACCACTGCCTACTCTCTTTCATTCTGCTTCTCACTGGGAGTGAGGTCCTGTTTCCACCCTCCAGGCCATATGTTGTTCTCCTGCAGATGTGGAGTTTTTGCCTGGCTGCTGACTATTCCATTAGGTAGGTGCACTTTCTGTGCATTACTGCACCTCCTGGGGAATTATTGAACCTGAAAAATCGAAATTTGAAAAAAAAAGAAGAAAAAGAAAAATAGAGGAAATTTGCATAATATTGTTGGAAAGGACTGTTTTATTTGGCATTTTCATCGTGCAGCCATTTTTTGAGCGTTTTAATACCTGGAGCTGCATTGCTATTTTGAAAGCACTCGTTTTTTCCTCCTATTGCTGCTTATTTGACTGTTTTTGGCCCTTCCAAGATGGCCGCCGTGGTTTTCTTTGTTGTGTAGACAGGCTGTGCCGAATCACCTCTCCCTGTGCTGCACTCCCATTGATTGCTGAGTGTTTTCTTCCATCCAATAAGGGACCGGCAGGCTTCATCTGGCCCTCTCAGCAAGGCCCACTGGCTGGAAATGGTTTCTTTCATATGCTTCTCACTGGGAGTGAGGTCCTGTTTCCACCCTCCTGGCCATCTATTCTCCTGCACATGTGGAGTTTGTGCCTGGCTGCTGACCATTCCATTAGGTAGGTGCACTTTCTGTGCATTACTGCACCTCGCGGGGAATTATTGAATCCTGAAAAATCGAAATTTGAAAAAAAAAAGAAGAAAAAGAAAAATAGAGGACATTTGCATAATATTGTTGGAAAGGACTGTTTTATTTGGCATTTTCATCGTGCAGCCATTTTTTGAGCTTTTTAATACCTTGATATGCGTTGCTATTTTGAAAGCATTAGCTTTTTCCTCCTATTGCTGCTTATTTGACTGTTTTTGGCCCTTCCAAGATGGCTATCGTGGTTTTCTTTGTTGTGTAGACAGGCTGTGCTGAATCATCTCTCCCTGTGCTGCACTCCCATTGGTTGCTGAGTGTTTTCTTCCATCCAATCAGGGACCGGCACGCTTCAGCAAGCCCTCTCAGCAAAGGCCCACTTCCATGGCCCCTGTCTGCTCCCTGTCCGCTTCCAGAACGCTAATTGGGGTCCTCCCTGCACCTTCTTTTTGCTTGTTGCTCCCATGTTGTCATCTTGCTGTGCAGTGCTTCCTAAACCCTTTGCCAACATCCGATTCCAAGATTGAAAAAGTCACATCTTGCTGTTTTTGCTTTGCTCTTAAAAGTCAAATCTTGCTGTTTTTGCTTTGCTCTTAAAAGTCAAATCTTGCTGTTTCTGCTTGGTGCTAAAAAGTCAAATCTTGCTGTTTTTGCTTTTCTCTTAAAAGTCAAATCTTGCTGTTTCTGCTTTGCTCTTAAAAGTCAAACCTTGCTTTCCAGTGTAAAATTCTCTGTATTTTGCTTGTATACTGTTTCTTCTCTGTAACTTGCCAGCCCAGTGACCTCACCACTCTCTTTTGTCTCACACCTACCTGCCTTAGCCCCCCCAGTATCTCCATCCTCTCCTTACTTCCACCCCAATGGCGCTTTCTGTTTCTCCTATCTTCTCCAACTGCTTCTCCATTGACTATCCTTCCCTTCTCACTAAGTCTGGTAGGAAGAAGTTCAAAAAGGATATCTTGGCCTCTAATCCTGGTCTTCCTATCGCCAACAACTACTCCAATGCTTCTGCCAGACAGACCCTTACCGACATCCTCTTTGTCGTTCCTTTGCCAGATCTATGGACTCCTCATATGGTCTCTGTGCTCTGCCCTATCTCCTCCTCTCCCATTAATGTTGGCACTCGCTGGGAAGTTCTCATGGCTTCCTTCGACTCCTCTAAAGTCATCATTAATGTCTACCTAAATGGCACTTGACAAGGGGGGTCCTGGGAGTCTCTCTGCCAGACATTAGTCCTGGTTACGAGAGACTTACCCAGAGTCTTTAGCTCACCATCTTTCACAGAGAAGAAATATCCCAAACATATCAGTCTTTGTCCTGCCCTGGGGCAGTCCAGCACCGAAATGCTAGGCAATTCTCCTCTGAACAAAAGTACCAACAGCATCCCCAGACACGTGTTTCGGTCTGGTTGGACCTCATCAGTAGGGAGAAGCTGTGCCTAAAAGTAAAGTTAATGGTAATTTTACCCTTTTCTGGGGGACAGTAGTCGCCTCAGAAATGGAGTACAGGGAAGTCTCAAAGGCAACCCTGTGCCACGGCACTGAAGGTGCTCTGTGACACACACTAAGTAGGGGGCTACTGAAGTGGTGTACTTCAGAGTCCACAATCACAGAAACAGATGGAACACATAGCAAAACACAGGTAAGAGTGGGGGAAAAGCTCTCACTCTTGTCAAGTGGAAAAAAATAAACTCCAGAACTCCAGCAAAGCTGCTGGTGGACTCACTAGGTGAGGGAAATTAGCCATAAATGAGAATTCTCCCTAACAGTGCAGTTAAGTTGTGCAGATTTAACATAACAAAACCGTTGAAATTCATCATATGTGGGAAGTTATGAACAGATGAGCTCAGCACGTTCGCTTTGCAAAGCCAATGAGCATATACATATCATAAGAGAAGGGATCACAATGACATACAAAATGACATTATAGGGGACATCAATGAGAGCGCGCTGAGTCAAGCTGGTCATGACCGCCCTCATTCGCTGAATTTCTCGGTTCTTGTTGCATTAAATTTGCACAATTTAACTGCATCTTAACTAAGGTTTTATCAAATATATATATATATATATATATATATATATATATATATATATATATATATATATATATATATATATATATATATATATATATATATATATATATTACATGGACGCAGTAGCGTCCATTTAGTTATGGTTAAGTTGGTGTTTCCATAGGAAGAGCATTTTTTGGGTGGCTTATAACTTCGCTCCCTCTGGACGAATCCTCACCAAACTTTGCAAAAAAAGTATATGGCCCACTCTGAATTTCTTTGCAAAGTTTGGAGAGGTTTGGTCCGGGGGGCAAAGTTATAGGGGGGTCCCAAAACTTTTCTTTTTTCCCATAGACATAGCAGGGGCTTGGTCCCGAAAGCGTGCTTTTGCAAATTTGGTGTAAATCCGTCCAGTAGTTTTTTTTTAAATGACCAAAATGTAAGGCAAAAAAATTAGTGATATCTCCGTTTGCTCCGCAGACGGACTTCCCGGTTCGCTCCGCGGACAGTGCCCTGATTGGCCGAGCGGCTTGCGTGATGTCTGCGGACATGCAACGTGTTCGCTGATTGGACAGCGTGGTGCGTGAAGCGCGTCAGATTTTCTGTGGCGCCCGCCATCTTGCATTCGCGGACGACCGCGGACAGCGCGGTGAAACTTGGATTAAAAATTGTATTTAGTAGAGTGTGTTGGTGTGTAAGAGTGTTTGGGGAGGGTGGGGGAGTATGAGATAGGTTCAATGTTCTGTTTTTTTTATGTGCTAAACACTTTTGTTGTGTTCGTTTTTTCTGCGGACAACTCGGCTGTTCTGAAATGTTCGCAAATAAACAGAATGGATTCGGTGTCAAGTTGAAAGTGTTCTAAGAAGACTCGTGGGGTCCTGGAATGTTCGCAGGGGGTTTCCTGAAGACGTTGTCTGTATTGTTCGTTGTCAAGCTGAAAGTGTTCTAATAACACTCGCGGTGTCCTCAAAATGTTCGTACATAAATAAAATGGGGGTGTTCAGAGGACGTTGTCCGTATTGTTTGCTGGCAAGTTGAATGTGTTCTAAGAACACTCGCGGTGTCCTGAAATGTTCGAAAATAAACAAAATGGGGGTGTTCTGAGGACGTTCTCCATTTTGTGTGCCTGCTTAGCTGTATCCAATGAGGGAATGGCACAGAGAATGAAGTGGAAATGGTAGAAGGGCTGTCTAAGAGTTATGCGGTCTGCGGACAGGGCGTGCTGCATCCGGGGTTTTCCAGCAAATCCAGCATGGAAAGAAGACTGTAGGGATCAGCCAATCAGATGTTGAGGTTGTGGATTTGTGTTCAAAGAGACTGTGTGTAGTGAAGATGGCAGAAGTGGAGAAAGTCAGGGTGTTGGTGCTTGGACATATGTTTGTGCATGGTTTACAACAGTATGCTCAATGCAGGCATGTTGCAAAGAATTTTGATGTTAAATAAGTGGAGGTTGTGTGGAGCACTGTGCCTTTTTGCAATGTACAGGGAATTGTACAAGTTTGTGAAGATATGGGCAGGATCAACAGTCCCCATGTGGTAGTTTTGTACTATGGTGCTTTCCATTTGGGCTATGTCAATGCCCCTACTGTGTTGGCAGATTTGGAACACTTGGTTCCAGCAGTAATGAACATCCTTCCAAATGCCAAAGTATTTTTTTCTGGATTGGTACCTAGGGCAATTTGGGACAATAGTTCATTTTTTTTTCCTCAGCAAAACAATGCTAGGTGTGTAATCAACCGAGGCATGTGTGCCTTCATGCTTAGAGCTGGTATGTTCTTCTGTAATAATGAGAATATTGATTCCAGTAATGCTGTTTATTTTAAAGAAGATGGCATTTCCTTATCTTTTATGGGAAATGCCATTCTGTTTTGGAATGTAAGGGTTGCTTTGGAGAAGGTTATGTGAAGATTTTAGGATTAAAGTAAGAAACCCCAAAAAACAGCTATTTTCAAAGCCAACCTATAAAGGGGAAATGGGGCACACTATTTAAAATTTACATTCACCACGCTCAGATTTTCGATATGTCCGCGGACATGGCAGTATTCCGCGGCAATCGAAATCACTAGCTAGGGGTTCAGTATGTTCTATGTTACATGTATATAAAATCAGGGATATTATGGTTAAGTTGCGCTACTAAAAACCTATGAAATTCAGTGAAAAAACTTGGTTAAATGGATGTTATGGTTCAAAGTAAAACCGAAAAACCCCTGAAATTCAGCAGTTATGGTAAGATAAGCAACCATAACTCGCGCCACCGTGCACTGCTAACACTAACACCCAGGACATCAAAGATGACATCACATGGCTGGCTCCCCCTTTTTTTCCTTTACTGACATATCTAAGCCACATAGTTTTCTTCAGTAACAGTCAGGAAGTAAAAATGGAAAAGGTACTACATTTGTAGACTTAGGGTCAAGTCATATCATATGAAACATATATATAGCGGAAGACACAGGCTTGAAAGAGAGCAATCCTTTCTGTGCACGAAGATAATCATTAGAGTTATCAGCATTTTCTCATAGTTTTATTTTTATTACTATACCTTCCCTGTATATGCTCATATCTGTATACATTGTACTCACACTCCTTTCCTTAGGGTTCACTGACATCATTTCATACACATACATACAGTAAGTAGCAGCTTTGAAACAGCGCAATCATTTCTCTGCATAAAGATAATCAGTTAGGTTATGAACTCTTTCTGCTACTACTTCTGCTTTTTTGCTTACTTCTCTGTCCCTGTATATACTCATATTTGTATGTGTTGTTGTCTCTTTGTGTTTTGTCTATATTAAGTGTAATTATGTATTAAGTGTGTTTTATTAGCTACTTATTACATGTTTCACAGTACGCAAAACTCTAATAAGAAATCAGTTATCATTTAATTATTCTACATGGCAAGATTATGAATATTGCACCTTCATCATGTATACTGCACACACTGCCTAAGTTTCTGCATGAGTTGCTTAGTATACTGTATAGAACTTCATAATGGAATGCTATTTATATCAATGCATTGCTTAATGCACTAATTAGCTCATGATATTTATTCAAATGATCCTTGACACTTTTTGGTCAACATTATAAGAATCCCTCCTACAGAGTTTTTTTTACTGAATATATATATATATATATATATATATATATATATATATATATATATATATATATATATGTGTGTGCATATATGTATGTGTGTGTATGACATAATCACTCAGTTTGCCACATTTTAGGGAACTTATTTTTTCCATCGGACGTGCAAAAATTATCATAAAAGCATCTTTATTCAGTCGATCGACCATACAAACATTTCAAGATGTTTCTGAGATATATTTAAACATCGCATCCAATACCTTCACTTTGTTCACGCGTTCTATTATTCACATTTCATGAAAACCATAGAAGTGTCCCACCTAGCTAGGAAGTTGAATGCTTTCTTATCTGCAGTCACTGACAGGACTCTGAAAAGGTTCCATTGTGTACAAAAGCCAACTGCTGGGGGGTTTTGTGAAAGAGGACAATTGGTTCGCAGTTCTGTATATTAATTGGGCAGCAAGGCGTGAAGTAAAATGGAAAGATTTTTATCATGCTTTACAAGAGAATCCACAAAGTGAGAAAAAATAGCGTATTGCGCCACTTACATGTAATTCTCGATGTTTTCCTTACTGATTATACCCTAGGCAGCTATTGTGTCAAATGATATTTTGATGATGTTAACCACTTTGCAACCAATATTTTACTTTGGAACAGAAACTTAAAGCATGAAGAAATAGTTGTGGCCTAGTTCTGATTTGAGTATGCATTACGTCACAGTGAAAACGACATCAAATTATGCTTGGAATCTAGGCATTTAGATCTGAACTGTAGCACAAAACAATGAACTGATTGATTGTAATTGTGTTGTAAATAAAGAAAATCTCAAGGAAAAGATTTCAACATGTTAATTGAAAAAGGACAATTAAAGGTTGCCTATTTTTTCTATTATGACACATGTTTGCCTGGAACATTGCCTGCTATCTGTATCAAAAGGCAAAATGTCTTGTATTCTCTATGTATTTAACCATTGTGTATTGCTTAAGCAATGAACCCAGATACCTACGGGTTAGGTGTGCTCTATAAATAAATAAAATAAATACAAATAAAGCAATAATGATTATTTTAGTCTCTTTGTATCGCTCATGTCGTGAGAATCAGTTGACAGAATAGATCAGAAGTTAGGGTAGACTGCAGTTTCTGGAAAAAACGCATTCTTCAGAAAATCCCTTGGAACGTGTGTCCGAGTATATCAAATGTTAGGGCTATTGTTGCCCCACTGCAAATCAGAGATCATTCTCAGATTGCGAAAAAAAACACACATCCCAAATTACACATGCCACACGTACTCAATCGCCATTACAAAAAGGTAATTTCAAGCCAAATGTATACAACTACTAAATAATTAAATGGTCTAGAAAAGTTTCAGGTGTGTTTTTTGAATTCATGAAGCACTTTAGGTATTTGCAACATGTGTATGTTCAGATAGTGCCATTACAGTATGCCATAAATCCTAAAACATTAGAACAAACGCCTTTGGGACAGAATAGTTGTTTTGAAACTGTTGGTAATCCCGAAGCAACACCTATACATATATAAGTCAAAATGTGTTTGCTTGTGGGGGATTTAGGGCAAAGCGTTGCTCCTTGTACAATTTAACACTGTTTCATCAATCTGCTCCAAATTTTGCATTATTGCCTGTTAGGACCCTGCAGACATTACTGGCTACATGACATTTGGACACTCCACCCCGTTCCCTGGATTTCAGCACAAGTCACAATTTATTTGTGGGTTTGCGGCTTGGTGAAGTGTTGTTCCTTATACAATTCAACACCATTTCACCAATCTGCACCAAATGTTGCATTGTTGCCTGTTAGACCCTGCAGACATTACTGGCTACATGAGATTTGGACAACCCACCCCTTACCCCAGATTTCAGCAAAGTCAAAATGAGTCGGTGGGTTTGTGGGTTTGTGGCAAAGTGTTGTTCCTTATACAATTCCACACTGTTTCACCAACCGGCATCACATTTTGTATAGTTACCTGGTACGACTCTCTGGACATTACTGGCTACATGACATTTGGACACCCCACCCCATTCCCGGATTTCAGCACAATTCACAATTTGTTTGGAGGTTTGCGGCTTTGCAAAGCATTGTTCCTTATACAATTCAACACCGTTTCACCAATCTGCACCAAATTTGGAATAGTTTACCCGTTAGAACCCTCTGGACATTACTAGCTACGTGACATTCGGACTCCCAACCTGTTCCCCTGGATTTCAGCAACTTCACACATGGTTGCCTGACATAAGCAAAACATCAATTTGGTCTTAGAAGGACCGGCCCAGACACGAGGAACACAACTCAAGGTTCAGGCCCTAGGATGCACAGTTTCCAAGATATTTGCACTACAATGCACCTCTACGAATCGCACCATGCCAGGGTGAGGCGACAGGTGGGGAGAGAGCACAAAAGGTCACAGTATGCAGCAACACACCAACTCTCGCCTCCAGCCAACATCTGCTCAGGGGTATGTCAGACAGCCACACACACCCATTGTCAGTGCAGTTTAATTCAAGGTGCGAAGCACATCAAGTGATTAGCAAATTGGAACAGAGACTTGCAGGATCAGTGTTATCATGTCTGTCTACAGAATCCGTTCGGAGAATGGGTGCTTCTGCTAGAAAACAAAAATAACAAAAGCAGACTTAAAGAGAAAAATGGAATAATGATCACTAGTATAGCAACCGCTCCTATAATACCAAACACTCATATAATACCAAACAGTGATGTTGTGGACCCAAACCAGCTTACCATGTTGTACATCTTCTGGGGAACCTATTCAATCTTTTTTCACCTTGAACATTAATTAATTAGGATTATCATTTCAGGCATGAACACAAACAAGATATTGTTCATTTATAACATGCTTAATGTCCGAAAGTCGTTTTTAAGCACGGGATAGGGATTCAAACTCTTTTGTTGCGCTGCTTTGTCTTGCTTCCAAGACAAACGCATTGCACCTGTACTATCCTTCCTCCCCTCTTGGTTTTGTATAACATTTCTATGGATGTACTGTTTTGTAAAGGCTTGGGAAAGTATGGAATTGCTTTTACATCTTAGCGAAACAAGGTGTGGTGTTTGACATTGATTGAATATTGCAGTAATGGTAGCAGTTTGTTTAAGGTCGATCCACTCTCACTATGAATAGTACTATGGAAAATAGTTTGCGGATAATAGCACCCAAAGTTGGGGTGGTTCACTGTCCAACGATCTTCTGAACTTTTCTGGACAATCATTCAAAATATTTGAGCCCATAGGCTCACCAATTAGGGAACAAAAGTCTGATGCTATCCCCATAACAGCTTGTAACAAAACACACTTTCCTATTGGGACCTGTAAGTCCATTCACATTGGTTAAACATAAAAAAATAAAAATAAATGAGAAACCAATTTTGCAGGTTTGTGCTGTGCGGAGGCAGCCGTGGGATATTGTGTTGCAGGATATCTAAGTTGTGCTCTGGAGGGTGGGTGGGTGAATGATTGACTTGTGTGTCCCCCCAAATGGTACTTGTGGATATTGGCAAGGCACCACGTTTTGGGTAATTTGTCAGTTAACATGTTATTTATTTATTTATTTATTTATTTATTCAAATTTGTTGAGCGCACATCAGCCCAGAAGCATCGTGGCGCTTGTTACAGACATCTTAGTTTCAAAGGAAACCGTAGTTACAAGCAGTACATAAATTACAGAGGAAATATATACAATAGCAAGGCAGTATATTTACATGGCTTCCTGAAGTTTGCTAGTTATTTAGCAAGGAACAAGGTTTTCAGTTTCCTGCGAAAGATGGGAAGTGAGTTTTCCGTTCGGATGTCTGAAGGGAGAGCGTTCCATGTCTGTGCTGCAATGTAGGGAAAACCTAGACCTCCGGCTTTGGCTTTTTTGATGCGTGGGGTGCAGAGTAGGTTAGCGTATTGCGTCCTAGTGGGACGTGTGGAGGAAGGTTTGAGGATGGTATCTGAAAGATAGGGCGGGGCGGAGAGGGAGAGGCATTTGTGAGTGAGGGTGAGGATTTTGAGGGTGATCCGTTCTTTGACTGGGAGCCATTGGGCTGAGATCCTGGCCTGGGTGATATGCTCTCTTCTTGGGATACTAAGAGCGGCCCGGAGAGCGTTGTTCTGTGTGATTTGTAGTCTATTTATGTTTTTGGCTGATGTGCCTGCTAGGAGAGCATTGCAGTAGTCCAATTTGGCTCCAATGGTTGCCCTTGCTATGGAGAGGCAGTTAGGTTTAGAGAGGTAGGGCTTGATGGCGTTTATAAGTTTGGTGGTGTGTGCGGATGCGGAAGTGATAGCGCTGACTTGTCTAGTCATAGATAGCGAAGAGTCAAGGTATACTCCCAGTGTCTTGACGGCTGTGGACACGGGGATGATGGAGTTGTCAATTGAGAAGTTAGTGTACAGTTTGTCCAGTTTGTCTAAGGTGTTCTGTTGACCTAGTATCAAGATTTCGGTCTTGTCACCATTGAGGCAGAGGCCATTAATTGCCATCCATGCCTTGATGATGGAGTAGATAGTGTGGAGTGCCTTTGCGTCTTCATTGTATGAGCCTGAGAGGGGTAGAAGTACTTGTGTGTCGTCCGCGTAGTTCATGTAGGTGATGCCGTATGAGTCAAGTTTGTCAAAGAGGGGCTTGGTGAACAAGTTATAGAGTGTGGGTGCAGTGCAGGAACCTTGAGGGACCCCGCAGTGGATTGTCGTGGGTGTGGCGTTAGCGATGTCCGAGAAGACTTTCATGGCCCTGCCTTCGAGAAAGGAAGTGATCCAGGCGGCTGCTTCTTTGGAGAAGTTGGCTGAGTGCGTGAGGTGGGAGGTGAGAATCTTGTGATCAACCAGATCAAACGCGGCTGAGAGATCTAGAAGAAGCAGAAGAGCCGGCTTGCCTTTGTCCATGATTTGGGTGATCTGGCTCTTCAGATCTACCAGGGCTGTTTCTGTGCCATGTCCTTTCCGGAAGCCCGATTGCCTCGTCCCGAGGATGGAGTGGGTTTCCAGAAAGTGTTGGATTTGGCAGTGTGCGGCTTTGTCCAGTAATTTCAGCAAGAATGGCACAGTGGTTATTGGTCTATTGTTGTTGGGTTGTGAGGGGTCAAGAGTCGGTTTTTTTAGGAGAGGCCGGACCCAAGCCTCTTTGAGGTTGGCTGGGATGATGCCTGTTTTAAAGGACGCATTGATAAATGCCGTGAGGAGCGGCGCAAGGCAGTCTGCGCAGTCTTTGACTAGTTTAGGTGGGCAAATGTCGCCTTTGCATGGGGAGGGTTTGAGGTTTATTAGAAGGTTAATAACTTCTGTTTCAGTGACATCTCTGAAGGAGAAGTCAGGTAGGGTGGGCTTGGAGGAAGTGGGTGGGGTGTTGGTCGGTTTGGTTCCTGTCTGGTGAGGAAGTGCTTTGCAGTGGTCTTTGATTTTCTTTTGGAGAAGGTCAATTTTGTGAAGCATGGCAGCTTGAATGCTGGTACACCACGCTTCATCTTTGATTATTTCATCTGGAGTATTAGGGGGGGAGATGAGCTCATTAAAGATTGCGAAAATCTCTTTGGAGTGTGACTTGGCATTGGCGATACGAGTGTTGAAGGCGTTGGCTTTGGCATTGGAGATAGCTCTCTTGTATTGGTGGGAGATTAAATTGAATATGTTTTTGGTATTGGTGCAGGGGTCAGATTGCCAGTTTTTTAGTGCTGCTCTTTTGTGGGATCGCATTGAGTGCAGTTCTTCAGTAAACCAGGAGTTGGAGTGTAAGGATTTCTTTTATTTTTTCCATTCAAGTGGTGCTATTTCATCGATAGCTTTGGTGAGGACATCTTTGTATATGTCTGCTAGGATATTGGGGTCGCTAGCGAATGGGGGGGCTAACACTGGGGTATTGAGGTATGGGCGTAGGTTCTCCTCTGTGAGTTTTTTTGAGCTTCTGACTGGTGCAGCGCTGGCAGGGGTCAGAGTCTTAAGGTGTTTGGTGATAGGAATAGAGAACTCTATGCAGTTGTGGTCAGTCCAAGGCAGTGAGGAGTTGGAGGTGATAGAGGAGAGGCAGTTATGGTCTGCGATCCAGTCAAGTATGCGGCCTTTGATGTGAGTAGGACTTTCTACTTTTTGGATGAAGCCCAGGTCATTGAGTTCCTTGGTGAGAGTGGCTGCAGATTTGTCCTTGGGATCATTAAATCCTAGGTTGAGGTCCCCTAGTAGAATGGTTTTGGTGGAGCTTTTGATATTGTTGCTAAGGATGTGCAAGATGTTGTCCTGGGAGTCTGGGGAATTGCCTGGGGGGCGGTATAGTAGGTGAATATTGATGGTGCTGTTGGGTGACAATGTGAGTTTGGCCGATAAGAGGTCAGAGTTGTTGGTCGAGGGGTGACTGATAGGTCGGAGCTGTAGGTTCTCTTTGTAGATGAGGGCTACTCCGCCTCCTATTCGATCTGGCCTATCTTGTCTGAGTATGGAGAAGCCCGGTGGTAGCGCAAGTGTAACGGCAGGGCCTGATGCTTCATGTAACCATGTTTCGGTGATGGCTAACAGGTCAATGTTATTACTGGTTATAATGTCATGGATATCAGAGGCATGAGCTGGGAGTGATCGGACATTGAGGAGGGCACATTTGATGTGAGGTGTGTGATGTTTGCTTGTGGAGGTGTGAGTGATGGTCGTGTCTGGTATGTTCTGTGAGGTGGTATTGCAGGGTGTGGCTAGGTTAGTGGGTGGTGGACTGTGGGTGTGTGGGTATTCCATGCGGGGACAGCGTGTGGAGGTGGTGCGGGAACTCAGTCTATAGTTTCTGAATTCCGTGGGAAGGGCTAGTGTGCTAAGTTCTGGGGTCTGTGTGCGCGCTCTAAGTCTTTCTAGTCTGTGCAGAGTTACTACGCAGGGTGTACGATCTGACATGGTAGGTGTGATATCCTTAATAGCGAAATGCTTGTGGCAGAAGAGTGGGCTGGGTGGTGTGTGGATGAGGGGATGGATGGGAGGATAGAGTTTGTGAGTAGTGAGAGTGGAGAGGAGGGTGAGCAGCGTGGTGGCGGCAGCGGTGAGCTTGCAGGACGCTAAGAGCATGATTGTGTACTTGGTAGTGCTGTGAGTGGGGGGACTCAACACAAAGGCGACCATAGGGCACAACACAACTCCAAAAGTGGTCAGTAGGCGACCATAGGGCACAACACAACTTCAAAAGTGGTCAGTAGGCGACCATGGGGCACAACACAACTTCAAAAGTAGTCAGTAGGCGACCATAGGGCACAACATAACTTCAAAAGTGGTCTGTAGGTGACCATAGGGCACAACACAACTTCAAAAGTGGTCTGTAGGCGACCATAGGGCACAACACAACTTCAAAAGTGGTCAGTAGGCGACCATGGGGCACAACACAACTTCAAAAGTGGTCAGTAGGCGACCATAGGGCACAACATAACTTCAAAAGTGGTCTGTAGGCGACCATAGGGCACAACACAACTTCAAAAGTGGTCTGTAGGCGACCATAGGGCACAACACCAGGCACAGCATGAGCCAGACCCGTATAACGATCAAAAGCACAGCATCGGACAATGGGTGGCTGAGCTTGGCAATAGGGCATAGCAAATGATATGGGTAACAGGAGAGCACTATAGTAACTAGTATAGAGTAGCAAATGAAAAGCTAGTGTTCTGATCACTTTTGTGGAGTTCACCCAGGCTTAACTATGAGATGTGTAGTAGGTATTACCAAAGAGACTTGAGGCACATTTGGAAAGCTGGGCACTCACACCTGTGCCACCAACTCCAGACTTACTTCTCTGTGTATTCCATTGGCCTAAGTACATTACACACAGTGTTGCCGGTTCACTACTGGATCAAATGAGGCAGTCAACTGTTTCACTAGACTGATTCGCTTTCCATGTGGCACAGGCACCCATTTAGGATGATGCAAAGATCTAAGGGCAATGCATTGGGTTTTGAACTGGTCATTGAATTAACCACCTCTTCAAATCTTTAGGCACAATAGAGAGATCTTTGAAAGTGTTCTTTGACACCTATAAGACTATAGAACTCACAACAACATCTAACACATGTTGTTCTTGACTTCAATGAAACGGAGTGACATATTCAAGGGGAACAAAGGAAGAGCACTGAGGAGGAGTGGCAAGGGCTCACATATGCATGAATACAGTCATGGAAGCACCATTTTTTCATGGATGGCATAGTGACCCATAGAGGCTCCAGCACCCATATCAGAAGAAGTGAGTAGTAGTACTTTCAACAACGTCAACCCCCTTATCGCATTCTCACCTAAATGTCACTTTTTACCCATCAACCCAAAACTAGTAAAAAGCTAAGTCATGAAGCATAGCTAGCAGACTGGAAACATTGAATCCACATTTGCAATTGCAGTGGATGCCCTGCTACTGATGTATGTTTGTTTGTTCACTAATGACACATTTTATCTGAACTAGGAAAGCCAATGTGCAGATGGGGAAGAAAAAGAGATCAATGGTAGTCTAGGAGATATGTGCTGATACCCAGTAAGGGAGGAGTGGTAGGAATTGGATACGTTGGGGCTTGGGCAAATGAGTGGAGGATACAAGTGTGGTAAGTTGCTTAGAGTGGTAGAGGTCCACTGGGTAGAGACACTGAGAGATGGGTGAGATGAGATGGGTTAAGCAGCCATGATGTTGAAGTTTGAGAGGTGGACTAATCTGTTAATGATGAGAAGTGGTTAAATAGGTAAGCGGTTAGACATCATTTGCAGATTGGCAGATGGGAGGGAAAGGGATGCTTAGCAAGGTAGGTGAAGAGATCTGTGAGAACAGCAATGTATTAATGGGGCTGTGTTTTTGAAACAGCTGCTGGATGAAGAATGCTTGGTTATGTGGCAGGTAGGCTATTTATACAAGTCAGGTTTTTGTTAACAAAGGGTTGTGTTAGTGAAAAATGTAAGTGACTGGCACATTAAGAAATTGGGAACAATTAGGAGCAGATGGCATATATCTCACGTGGTCAAGCCAGCAGAAACTGAATATCACCAGAAAGGATGATTTACCTTTTTGGAAGAGAAGGGCAGGGTGACCAGTAAGAAGTAGTAACCAGGGCATGTGAAGGCATCCCTATGGATGCTGAGACTCTCGGTTATCACAGGTCTCAAGTGGGCCAATATCCACCCAAGACTTCCCAACATCCAGACAAGCTAAACTACTTCTAATGACCCCTTTAAGACTAAACAACACCTACCACCTTGAGAGAAATATTGGTCTTACATGACTTCAGTCGGACAGCAGATAGCAGTGTAATGGGAGAGTAGTGCCAACGTTGCAGAGTGCAAAATTGGGGGATGGAATAACAATGGCTCCATTGTTATTCAACAATGGACCTGGGAATTTCAGAGGCTTAGTCTCCTTACATTTACAGTCTTGGACTGTTACCTACTACTATACAGTGTCACCTCTCCTCTGACAAGGTTAGTTACGTTATCGACCATAACTATCAAAATGTCCTATGTTGGGACATAACAACAAACCCAGGTACTGAGTTAAGGGCAAACTCATTAATCAAATGTTTGGTTATCACAGTGTACGGCCCTCCAGCAGGTGAGGTATGAAACAATGAACAATGAGAACGATTACCCCACTCTAGATCCGATTAATTTCGGTCAGTGCATTACCTTTTCATTATCACAAAATCAGTTGATAAATGTCACATGTTATCTCAAGTCTATTTCTGTTAAAACAGATTTTATTCATGTTCATATACAACAACATAAAACCAATTAAGATTACTCATGTGCCTTTTTCCCAAGGCACATTCATACAAAATAAAACTTCAACGACTTTATAAAGTTGTTGTTCAAATATTTTACCAAAAGTGGGGTTAGTACGAGACACATATCTTTTATACGCTATAATTTGGCTACTTGGCAATTTCACAAAAGAAATATGTCATTCCATTGTGTTCTATTCAGATCACAAAGGTCTTTCTCACATAGAGGCCTTTCTTCTCGTCTCTAATTGTCTAATGTTTTCTATTGCAAAACCTGAAGGAATGTCGACATATGTTTCGGCCTTCAAAAGGTACATTAGACGTTATCCCTGGTGTCTTTTGTTGATGTTATGGCCATCTTCTGGACCAATATATTTCTTGCAAACATTGCGAAAAAATCACAGGAACCCCTTGGGCGTCGTCTCACAAACCGTGTTATTCAAACAGTTGGATTTGCGCTTCTTAGTTCTTGCAATTTAATTTCTTGTATGCAGTAAACAGCTACTTCTTTTGTTCTTGCAGCTAACATTTCTTATATACGGTGGGTGGTTGCTTCTTATTCTCTGTTATTTATAGGGCTATATTGCAGCATGGCTTTCTTTGTTCAGCCTTACACTGATTGCTGGGCTTTTCCTTGTCCTATGCCCTCAGTCGTGCTGGTACAAATCCTGTATAGTATGGAATGATTCCGTCAGGGTTGTAAATGTTAACCTCGGGCCAGCAGGTGATCAAACCAATTCTGTTGTATTACATGTTACTAATGTTATTAATTAATGGCTCTGGAATAATGTAGAAGGGGGTATAACATGTTGTCAGGTCCTAAATGTCTATTGTGACATTGCTCAAGATCTAAAGTCAAATCAGGTGTATGTTAAAGACATGCATTATCATTATAAACATAAACGTTGATCATAATGAATATCATGCTGGAAGATAAGTACATGGCATGTATAACTCAGGTATATTCATGGAATAATGAAACAAACGTTAATTGTAGGAGTGATCACCCAGTGTTGCATTAAGTTTAGACCTAACTTATAAAAGAGAAAACACAAAGTTGAATAAACTAGAATCACAATAATACACTAAAGAAGAATGAGCTGATCACATCTGATACTGTGTTGCCACATTTCTAAAGGTAGGTTAATGGTAATCTGATTGCGAATAGACTAACTAAATTGGTCCAGTTGGTTCGAACTTTTGGTGTTCGAACCTTTAGTGGTAGCATTTTTCAGACTTCTGCTACGGTCTGACCTTTCGGTCCGATCGTACAATTACCTTCCTCCATGTCCACAGAGCTCAAAGTTTCTGAGAAACAAGCAATAATGTAGAAGAGGTTCCAATGATTGAGAAAGGGCAGACAACTATGTTTCAGAATATGAGTAGTTTGGAGAAGCAAGCACCCGTGAGGCCTGTTAAGAATACTTCCATCACAATAAAGCCTGCTGATAAAGGGGGTGAGGCTGCAATGATGAACACTTCTAAATAAGTAGAACGGTGCTTGATAGAGCTGGTTATCCCTTTTTCAAAATCACACCAAAATCATTAAGGATGCCATCAGGGCATAAGTGACAGTGGATGAAGGGGCAGATACGATCTCAAGATAGGATGCTACATTTATTATACCGAGAGATTCTAGAACACATATATTCTACCAACTGTATAAAACTCACAGACATGTGGATCATCCTCTTGGTAGAACCGTAGTGTGTGCTGTGATTTATATTCAGTGACCTCTTTCATAATATGCAGAGCATTCAGTGAAGCAATATATACATGTTATGATGTCATACCTTAAAGACAATCCAATCAATAATATGTTGTAAGGGATGGGGTTTAACTCTTCTTATGATCTAATAATAATGTTTGAAATCCAGTATTCATGCACTCAGATCCCACAAGACTCTAGCATTAACATTGTTCAAGAACAACATGCAGAGAGGGAGAAGCTAGGACAAACAATTTCTTCATATGGTCTACACAGGGGGGGAAGGGATTCATGATCATATGGAAGGTGTGGCCCTCCTGTCCACACCTGTGGCAGAAATGTGGCACAACTGATAGGGCTGCAGCAGTGTGGCACTCTGATGGTACACTTGGGGTGTCCAGGGCTCTTGAACACAGCAGAAGTCCAGGCGTTCACTCTCCCTGGATGGCAGTGTTGAGCCTCTTCTGCACTCGGGTTGCCTAAATGTCACTTAAGTCTGTGTCTTGGCTGACAGCGTCTGCAGCTGCATTGCCTGGATGTTCTGCGCACCTCCTCCACTTGATGTCTTGGGTCCTGTTAACTAGGTATACTATACAGTTGGGCATCCATCTACCCTTCCAGAGTACCCTCCTCCCGGACCAGTTCATTCAAAGAAGGTGGTTTCTGGGTTCATTCTCTGAGTTAAAAGTGAAGTCACCTGTAATAAAGCAGTGTTCAGTCTTAATCTCCTTTCCCTAAGCCCAGGTGACGTCCTGAAGAAGATCCATGAGGAAGGGGGTTGTCAATCATGCGTGGAGGAAATCTGGTACACATTAAAAACATAAAAAAATATTATAACCATGTATACAAATTATCCTAAGCACACATTTGCACAGAAACATGTATTTAAAAAATAAAACAGAAACTTAGACTAGCAAACTCTACACTAACCCTTGGAAGGAAAAGGGGTAGGAATTACTAGGTAAGTAGGTAGGGTGTGCTGTAGGCACACCAAAGTTGATATCACCGGTCCACTGAATGGCAGACAGGTGTAGATGGGCACATCAATGTACTTTTATGACACTTAACTTTACAGTTAACGCAACTCTTACCTATCTTAAGCAACTACCACTTACCTGAACTCTGTATCGCCTTGGTACACCTCGGTGGGAAGTGGATGCAGGATTGAAATGCAAAGGTTAGGATGAAATTCTCCCAAACTGCTAGGAAAGAAACACTGAGTTCTAATAACTTTTAGCACACACACAAGGAAAGGTAGACAATGAAATGCTGTTGTACAGTTTCTTTAGTTCGTCTTTAGCTTTTTTCCCTTCACACAGTACACCAGCAGTTTTAACGTTTTAATATAAAAATGTGGGACCACATACGATATTTACACTATTAACCAACATTATCAGCTGCATAACTAAGAACAGTAAAGAGAAGAGTCTTTTTAAAATATGAACATTCTTCAAAAATGTAAAAGTGCTTACAAATATAAACGTCTGTGAAAATATGCCCAAAGAGCCTCTGTACAATGCACTGTAAAAATCCATACACGGGAGAAAGTCTGGCCATGGCTGTCTCAAGGTCCTTTCTGCTGTAGTTCTTTTTCCTGCACCTTCTGGATCGTGATTAGGTAGCCAGGATAGCAGCAGCTGTGTTTGGGCCCAAGGGTCCTTTTTGGCGGCTGGCCAGCTTATGCCTGGTGCACACCATCAATGCAGCAACAGCATTGTGGGAGTTCCTTTAATTTTTGAGGCTGGGATGCATATGTCAGGAGAATCCCAGCATTGATAGCAGCATGGGGGCCTCAAATGTTTCCTCAACTCGGGCCACGTCTAAAAGCAGCGGCTCGGGCTGTCAGTGTCAGCCTAGCAGGGGGTAGGCCCTTTTATAATAAATGCAGTGCTCCCCCTCTTACATGGAGCACTGCATATTCCAGATTACTGGTAATTTAATTAATCAGCACGGGGCCCGCTGTGTTGACAGGAGGTGCTGGGGTTAAAGAAGTAGGTACCATGCTCCCCTCTCTGTTAGGGGCATGCCTCACATTGGAAATGGGCTGCGGTGGTGAATTGGATCATGGTGCTGAGAGGTGCGACAGGTTGACCCTCCATTATGATGGCCAGGCTTCTTTCAGTTAATGGCACTTTGCTCGCACCATGGTCAACATGTTCTTTTTTCTTTTTAAAGCATCCCCCATGTGGCATCACTCCTTGGGGTCTTTTACTCTTATTTCTGACTTTCCTTTTCCGTTTCACCCATGATAGTTACAGTTGCCTCTAAAGTGGCTAATTTATATGTAGAGAATAAGTATATCTATGTGTAACAACAACATTTAGGTTTGTGGAAGCACTGCATAGAATATGTTTTTATTATACAGGATGGGACCTATGGTGAGGTGAGGAGCTTTGTGAAATGGCTAAAGGACCATGATCTCCAATTCAAATTCACCCACACATTAAGTGATGGTGAGATACCATTTTTAGATATCAGGAAGGTTCTTTAAAGGTTATGCCTTGCACACATCCTACAGATAGTAGTAATTGATTTTTAAGTTTTCAAAATTTACTTCCAAAATCCTTATAAGAAAAACCCCAGGTTTGACCATTCCATTATTTACAAAGGAATAGTACAAACAGGGCCCATCTTGAAAGGGCACCAGTTAAACTAGAAGTGAAATCGGAAGAGAATGGTTATCCAACAAGAAAGATCCATGTGGAAGAAAGAATTAATGCAAGTAAGATACACCTGGAGAAAAAAATGTGTCCACTACAGCGGAGGGGCTGCTATATATCATCACCTTTTCTGATGTCTCTCTTAAGACTAGAAAGGTATTATAGAAACAGTGGCACCTTCTTCAGACTAGAGGAAGAATTCACAGTCTTCCTGCATTTTCATTCAAGAGGAGAAAAGCGTTTGGAAAATATTGATTAGAAAATACCCCACCACATGGAATACTGTTAGATTGTACCATCACTGAAGGCTGGGGACTCCCAATGTTTGTGTGGCACTATCCAGGTGGGGTTTGCACTGTATGCTCCCTGACAAGAAGGAATGCAAACATGGATTGGAATATCCTTGGAAGCAGAGACCAAATACCAATTGTAATACATCTATAGTAGTCTTCATGAGCATGCATGGATAAATAGGCAATATATAGGTAAGATCATCCTTCTGATAAGGACACAAATTATGGAGCACAGGAGTAGCATCAGAATAAAGAATCAGACAGTGCCTTTGATAGCACATTTCCTTGACTGAAATCATAATCTGAACAGTTTAGAATGGGCAGTTCTGATTAGCATTGCATGCAATGGAGCATAAAATAGAATCTATTATCGTGAAAAATGTTGATATGTACGACTCAGAGCCATATTTGGCCCTTAAAGATAGAACAGTGTAGTCCTTTTATTGCGGTGTCCCTGTTATGAAGTATCTTAGAGGACTCTCTGGGCCGTCAACCATAGGGGCATGAATATATTTCATAAATAAAGAGCATACCTTTTGCAATCAATTTTAAAGTTGGGTTATACAATTTTTTTTGTTCCCTGATTTTTCATCATGAGTGAATATTCCAATAGTTAAGATGGTTTTGCTTCTAAGATTAGGTAATCATCTAGAAAGGTTTTATGAGTAACACACGGGGAATCTGTGCTCTATCTATATTGCTATAGTGAGAAGTAAAGTGCTAAATGAAAAGAGGGTTTACATTCATTTAGTGAACCTTAGTTGGACCCTTCAACTTCTGCTGCATTCTATAATCTATTTTTAAACTCTATAAAATGGTCATCATTGATGCATAGGGGCAGTAGAAAAATAGATAGGACTTTATCATACAGTAGTTTACACAGGAAGCATGCAAGCAATAATCTTTCCTGAAATACCAGAGCCAGCATGTTAGAGTTATTTTGCACTGAAATCTCACTGAAGTTCATAAATAAAACAAGTGAGCTTCAGGAACAGATGTTCAGGGGATTGGATGTAATTAGGCCTTGCTATTAGGGCATTTGGGGGAGTTAGAGCTCTGACGTAAATTGTAATCATAAATTGGACTTAAGTTCATGATATCCTGCGCTATACGTTAGTAACCTTCTCTTCGCTATTTTGTACTGGGCTTAAGTCTATTGTTTTTACACCGGATATAAGGCAAGTCAGTAGTCAGGAAAGTCAGAATTATGTATATTCCCCTTAAATATTGATTTGTGTGGTAGGTGGTTTCTGATGGATATAATTGAGATATCCCCTGTTGTGTCCCAAAGTCTGCAGGGTAGTGAACAAGATGTGTTTTCTTCTTTAGTTCTGCAGGTCCACTAATAGGAATATTTACATTGCCAAAGTTTTCTCCCATTATTGTACCTACAGGTCCTTTTACTGTATTTTGTAGAGTATGCAATGTTTCTAAGGATTAGCATTCCACTTAAGTGATTAAGGTATTGTTTGTATTTGATACCATAGCCCCCCACGTCTTGTCCAGTTTATTAACTGTAAACCGTCAATAAAGTTCCAAGGAGTGGGAAGCAAAACATGTCAGGTTATCAATCTGTCTCAAAGGAATGACAAGACGGACAGTTTTATCTGGAATTACAGCCATGATGAGAATGTTTTGGGTGTTTGTTTTTATGTAATCAGCACTTTATATAATATGCGTGTATGATTTCCATATATGCACATAGCTCTGTACAATATTTCAGCATGAAGTGAGGAGAAGCTTGTGGTCAGTTAGGATATTTAGTATAAAGGACAACGATATTACTCTTTATGAAAAGACACATGATACAAGAAATTAAATATAACTATGATAATTAAATCATATTTCATTAAGTGGAAATCACTATTGGATTGAAGGGGCTCTTTTTTCACTGTTCTTTCACCTGGCTAAGTAGAGTGTCCCTGGTCACATGACCAGCTCCACCTCCTTTTGTTCTTTAGTGCCCAAAAGTGATTCCTTAAGGGCTTGCACCACCCCCTCTCCTACAGTGCTCTACAAATGGCTCAGTTGAGTGACTAGCTCCTCCTCTAGCATTACCCACCGTACAGTGACTACTTAAGATTGTATTTCTTTCTGGAAGTGCGCTTTCACAAGGCTCAGAGAAGTGCCCATGGTGCCATAACCAGTCTGTTTCCCCCAGCCCACCTGCCAATCATATGCCACATACACTTCCTTATACACAGTCTTCCCTAGGTGTTGTCATCGCTGGTCCCACAATAACGATAAAGAAACATGCATTGACTGCTTGTCCCTGTTTGGGCCTAGACAGGGCCATGTGATATATTATGTATTAATTGTGGTATAGTCAAAATAAAATTCATTAAAATTTGAATTTTCACAACTCAATATCAATCATAAATCATTAAAACAGTTTCTAAATCATAATAAAATAAAAGAAACGAGAGAAAACAAGAATCAGACAGAGTTTAAAAAATAAATACAAATCAGGGCAAAACACTGAGGAATGCATTACAAGAATAAACCTCACATTAAAACGCTTTACATTTTTTTTTACTACAGAGAATTTGCTCTGTTCCACAAAACAAAGATATTGAAGAGCAAGACTTTTAAATGTTGAGCAGTAACGTTTCCCACTATTATTCAAACACTCTCGGCAAATTCCATTCTTTCAGTAGTTTCACTACGTTTCTTGTAAGAAAAACGTCATTACCTGAAACCACACTATTCCAAAAACAGTTAGTTTCCAGCCACCACTTCCGGGGCCGGGGAGCAAATCTTGCCAAACTTAGTATCCTTAGCTCTAGGGTCCCAGCACAATCAATCATTAAATGTCTCAATGTCTGCGTCACTGCCCTATCACATTTTTGACATCCAGGATTCAATGTCGCTAATGTGTTTAATTTCTAAGGTTGGCAATAGGTTTGGGCAGCATCTCGAAAAATCTGCTCTAGTTGCTGGTTCAGGGAATTTTCTCAAATAAGTAGGCAGTGTGGACCTGCATTTATCAGCCAATGTCAAGGAAGCAAACATTGTTGGATTTTCTCATTATAGTGATAGTTCTAATCCATTTCATTATTTCTTATACCTTTACTGGATTTTGAATCAGAGTTTCCTCTGAAGATTCGCCCTCAGCTAAAATGTTAACACAGACCTCTTTCAAGTTGTTCAAATGGTGGTCAGATGTAACCCTACGGATCACTAAGACATCTTCATACAAAGGGAGAGAGGGGGGAATCAAAATTAGCCTATAAAGTTAAATCCATTTCCATTCTAAACAAGCCTTTAGTGATGACAAGCCCAACTCAGACCTCACCCTTGCTACAGGCACACAATTGGGAAGGCTCAACACTCGCCTCCTCGATTTGCCCTCCAGTCTCTCCCAGTCTATATTGTGCGATTGTGGTTTAGTACTGAAACCATATAGCTGAGCTGTTATTATCTAGCCAATATAATATTTGGTGCGTGTGATCATAGACAATTTACAGCATCTATTTAGACTTATTTTCATTTAAGAACCTGATTGCAGAATTTTAACTTCCAAACTGGCTGTGACCGGTCTCTTGGTAGGGAAAGCTCTAACCACCGATCCCAGGCAGGTGATCTCTTTCACTTTCAGGATTGATTGGTAATCCAGATGTCAAATAAAGGTCTTAGTTACATTAGTGGGTGTTTAAAGATTAGGATTTTTGATTTATCTGGGTTAGTCTTCAGATCATTAAGCTCAGCGTATTTCTGAAAAGCTGTGAGCAACCTTTGTAGGCCAATGGCCGTACGATCTAGAAGGACAATATCATCAGCATAGGCCAGCCAACTGATTTTAGTAGAACCCAATTTCAGGCTGCCCAACGCTGATTCAGATATCCATTTCACTAAGCCAGCTAAATAAAGATTAAACAAAAAGGGAACTATTAAGCAGCCCTGCTGAACTCCTCAAGTTATGGCAATGAATTTGGAGAGGCACCCAGAACAATCGAGCCTGACTTGCATTTCTGTATTTTTATACTGTCGATCACAATAGCCAGCAAGTTTTCTGGCAGACCCCAGTCTTTCTACGTCCTCGAAATGTGGTCCCGGTTGATGGTATCAAAAGACCGGGACAGGTCTGTCCATGCCCCGAACAGGGGTTGTCCACCCTTGGGGAAAGATTCATTGCTCACAGCATTCAGGACAAGGCCCGTTCAAGATGTTGATATGCCTCTCCAAAAGCCTGTTTGGTGTTTAGAGATTATGCCTTTGGATTTAGCCCGTATTTCTCTCAAAACTAAGCCAGCAAAGATTTTCCCATCAGCTTCCAGTAAGGAAATTGGCCAGTAATTAGAGGGAACGCTCTTTCTTCTTGAAAATAGGAATTATGATGTCCCTTTTCCATGAGCTTGGAATTTGCTTTGAATCAATAATGCCCTTAAAGAGGGCAGCCAAAACCTGGGCCCAGGTGTCAGGATCTGACTGGAGGATCTCATTGCTAAGGCCGTTAGCCCCAGGAGATCTTGATGCTGAATTTTTCACAATCAGTCTTTTCAATTCCTCTTGCAAGAACGTCAGGGACCACATTATGTCATTATTGTTGCTTAGTTCGGCTAGGGGGATGTTACCATACAGCCCAGAGAAGTGCTCAACCCACGCATGTTCCTGGATGATTCCATCTTGAGCGTTGTTTACCGGCTTGTCAAAAGACCCAATGATATACCAAAAATGATGGGAGTTGTATTGCCCAATGGCCCTCAGCATGGCTTCCCCCTCTAGTTGCGCTCTCTTGATCCGATGGGATCTGGACCAGTTTCTATAAGCACTTTTCAGGGTTTTGACTTCCCTGTTATAGGCCTGTATGTCCTATGCACCAATCTTAAGCTTTCTTATTGATCTTCTCATTTCCTTTTTTTTCTCCCAAGTTTAAACATTAGAATGGTGTGGATGTGTAATAGGCCGCGGCTCAGAGGTCACATCAGGGTGGTTAATGTCCCAAAGGAACTCCTCGAAGGTGCATGTCAGGCACATCCTCTGCAGCTCTCTTTCGGACGTAGAATATATAACCCGCCCTAAATGAGTGGTGAGACTAAGGGCATTATTTTTAAATCTGGAAACTCTATTCCCCCCTTTGTTAATGGTCAGATTTTCAGAGAAAAGCTAATCCACCCCTTGTGTTTTTCAACTCAAATCTGCTTCCAGAAGGGCATGATCACTCGGGGAACTGTTTGTGACAGTGAAGCGAGTACAGCTTTTAAACAGAGATCTTGACACAAACAAGTAATCAATTTTTGAAAAGCTGTCCTCCCTCCACCATGTCAGGGCAGGGGGAGGATGTCCCCCTCAATTTTACCATTGGCCATCAAAAGGTCCTAGCCCAATGAGACCATTTTCACATCTCCCATTGTTAGATGGTAATTTATAATTAGGAGTCCCCGGAGCCAAGGTTTTTATACATTGGGAGTGGAAATCACCCATGACCAGCAGTTCATCTTCTGGAAATTGCCCCGACCACAGCAAAAATAGGTCTGCTAGAGAGTAATGAAAAGTAAGCAGGGACACTATCATAGGATTCCAAAAAATATTTACAGCAATCCATTTTAAAAGACCCCTTTCTGACCCAGATTCAACCTTCACAGCTAGAATGCCCAGCTCTGCATTTGACAAAAGGACTCAGTGGCAAAATACTTCATTTCTGCAGGCAATACATAAACCCCCCAAGGGCCAGCCCACCTCCTCTCCCACGGACGACAATTTTTGGAAGACTAAGAAGCCATCCAGCCCAAAGGGGGCTTGCAGCCATGTTTCCTGAAACACAATCAAGTCAAATGTCTCAAAGATGTATGCTTTTCTGCTTTCTGATCGAAAAAAATTGTGGACCCTTGTGTTCCAAATCAACAGGCCAACAGACTCTTTAACTAGAGTTGCTTCCCAGAGAGACCCAGCTTAAGGAACATCTGGGAAACAATCTCAGGTACCATAGACCATACATTTGGTGATATTTCTGCCTTTTGAGGAACCACAGCATTTAGCTGTCGACCATCAAACATCTGCCCTGATTTAACCAAGGTTTGGAGCTCACTAGTAAATCCAGGTATACTTTGTACCCCTTCCTTCTCAGCTCTGATTCTGCTCTCCATATAGTGTCAACACCTAGTCTGGAGTTTAGGCCCAACTCCACTGTATCTGATGATGGATAGTAAGGGAATCTGATGTATTCAATGTCCGATTTCCTGAAAAACTAATGGTCAGGAATTTCATTAATTATTGACAGAATTGTGGACCTGTTCAAGTGACTTCTCTTAGGATTTGTCATGTCTGATCTAGCAATGAAAACGTTTGCGGTCTTCTTAAGTGCGCCCTTGATGGACGATCAGGAGAAACCTGCATACATGAACAGTATGTATGTGCGCTGACCTCAACGTTTGATGGTTTTTCCCACCCTCTAGTTTCAATATACTGGGCGTTCTCCATCTGATCTATGGATATCACTCCTTTCATTGAAGGCTTTGGATTCGTGTTGATTTGTATAGCTGGGAGAGCTTTGTCTGGAACAGTTGAACTGGGTGAAGATTGATCGTTAGTTAGACCAGGCGGAACATCACTAGATTCTTTTAAAATAGCAGCACGTTGTTTTGCCTCTAAGAAGTATTGGGCCAATCTTAAGGGGCTCGATGGAACCTCAGTCTGACTACCAACTGTTATTTTCATGCTTTTTAAATTGTTACTTTCTTTTGGTACTCGTGGGGGAGGAAATGCCTTTTTCTTTCTTTTCCCCACAGCCATGTGTGCGATATTCTCCTTCAGAATATTTCCACAGATTTGTGATCCACTCACTTAAGTTTTCTAATGAAGTGGTTTATATCCATGCTCCTGTTTTTTTTTAAATTTTCTGATGCTTTGTTTTCTTAAGTCCCCCCAGATTGAGTTCTATCTCTGGATTTGAATACAGGAGGTGCTTCTGCCTTCTTTTCTTGGATTTCCCGTTCGCCTTGGCAGGTTTGAAGCCGGGTACTATCGCCTCTGCAAGTTCCCTTATTGCAGTAGCACTTTCACTTAGTTGACCAATATGTGAATTATCCGCCAGCTGAGCCAGACAAACAAACTTTTCCATTTCTGAGGCTGATAAAGGTGTGTCATCCAGAGGATAATTTCAGGTTCTTGGCTCGGGCCTTCTCGCCCACCAGCAACAGTCATATTGTGCCCACCTTGAGGTTCCCTCCTGTCCTCAGACAAGTTCTGATTTAGTCGCCCTAGTTCCTCCTTGGTCCCCTTCCAATGCTTTTGTAGAAGGTCTAACTTTTCAGACTGATTTTTTTTCAGCTCAAAACCCCTTCAGGGTTTTCCCCACCAAGCCGTTAATTTCTGATTTCAGGGCCTCCAATGAGGTTTCACAAATATCCATATCTTTGGTGATTTCCAGGAGAATTCCTGAAGGCTGATACACCTCTGTCTTTAAGGCTTAGAACACCTTGACCAGCAAGTTTAGCACAAAATGTGAGGTTGTGAGCATTGGTACTGCATCCCCGTGGCCTGCTCAGTCTGTGTGGTCATATGAGTTAAAGAGGTGCAACCTTCCCGTTCCTTGTTTTGCTGTTCCACAGCTAGCTTTGAAACTTCCAGCAGGGCCGAAATGGTATTTAGTTCAAGGGAGGAGTCAAGCGATATCTGTGGTGCGGAGCCCCCCTGACCTCTTCTTCAGGGTCCCCTGCCTCCCTGCCCAACGTTCTATTAGATGGGCTACCTCCACCATGATTAGCTGAATGGCATCCACTCTTAGTTTCAGAGACATTGTCCAATATAGGAAAACCTCTAGTTGGAAAAAATTCAGCAATGGTGATTTTCATTCCGGTGGCAGTGAGCGTGTATTCCAGGTTTGGAGCCAAGATACCACTTATAATTCGGTGGGACGGTGTAGAGGCTATAGACACCCTCACTTCTGTGTTGGTGTAATTCCTGGAATCCGACCCCGAGGGCACTTGATTGTCTTGCACAAAAAGGCTCTCAGACGGGCAGAAACAGACCCCGGCTGCCGGGTATGGTTTAAATATGTATCTTTCCAAGGTTTTACGACTTCTACCCCAATCAGCGGGGATGTCGGATTCCAGGGCATTAAGCTCATCAACTAAGGCTGTACTTGGTAAGTTGAATGACTGGGACATGACCTTTGATCTGAGCCCAGACTGATACCATCTGCTCCCACCCACTGTTGGTACAAAATTGAAAATGTGGAATGTAGGGCTGAGCTGCCCTTATTTCTGAGTGGCACTTACTTGACAGTTATGTCGAGTTGTATTTGCCAGTCTGCACCATTCACATCCACTGCAGACAACTGCACAACTGCAGACTTTACGCGACTTTCATGCGCAGTGTTTATGTTGCATTCCAGGAAACAGGTGAGAGCCTTGTGTAGAAAGCTGAGCGTTCGCTGCTCTCAGGCTATTGCAAGGGAGGACAAGGGCTCACAAACACAAGGTCCACCAATGCAGTGTACATCCTTTCACTCTTTCCCTCCCCTCTACCCATGTGTTTGATGTTCTAATGTCACCTCGATACAGCATCCAATATGTTAACAGCACTGGGGAGGGAGGGGAAGGCATGGCAGTTATCCACTACTCAGCCTGGACATGTACCAGGCTCAGCCAAACAGCCATTATATGATACGATAGGTCTTTTATAACACGTTTGTACACAAGTGTTTCAAGGTGCAACAAGGGAGAGAAAAACAGAGGGAGGACAAGAAAAACAATCTTACTAGGTCTTGTGTCATTCAGATTGTGCAAGTGGGACAACACAAAGTGCAGGGGGAAGGGAGAGGGTGAAGGGTCAGGGAGAGAGAGGGGGAAGTGCAATCAGGGCAGCATTGCGCTGAGTAAGTGCAGCCATGGCAGCGCAGCTCTGGGTAGGTGCCGGGAGGCAGCAGAGTGTAGAGGTTACAGTTATAGCCCCTAAGTGAGTTCTAGGCCCAGAGGCCGTGCTGGGGAGACTGATCATGGAGGATACTGGTACCCAGTGAGCCTCTGAGGGTAACAAGCAACCAATGACACAGCAGACAAGAAGGTCTCCAGGAGAGGGAGAGAGAGAAAGCAGAGGAGAAAAGGAAGGTCTTCAGATGTTTCCAGAACTTCAGGTGGTCCGGATCAAGTTTGAGAAAAGCAGGGAGGCTATTCCAGAGGGAGGCACCTGCAGAGGAGACAGATCAACCCATCACTCTCTCTCTGGGGAATCGTCTGACCCTCAGGGAGTTGGCGATAGCTGAGCAAAAGGCACGAGAAGGAAGGTATTTTGGAAGAGAGTGTTGGATGTTGTGTGAGCCCAGCCACCGTTCCTAGAAAGCTTTTTGGACAATGTTGAGGGTCTTGAACGTGGTCCTTGCAGACGCTGGAAGCCAGTGGAGAGATTTCAGGGCTGAAGAGCTACAGTCCCTGAGCATGAGTCCAAGGATACATCTCGCAGTGCTGTTCTGGATTTGTAGCAAAGGGTGGAGAGTGGAAGAGGGTAGATTGAGAAAGAGGCTGTTGCAGTAGTCCATCCTAGAGAGAACCAGGACTCTGGAGACTGTGAGCTTCAGGGGGAAGTGAGAAAAGGAAGAGTACCTCTGAGGAGGTGCAGCTGGTGGTGGGCCTTTTTATTATGGTCCCTGATGTGAGGAGAAAAGGAGAGAGTGGAGTCGAAGATGACATCAAGGGTTTATTGCCTCACAGGAAGGCAAAGGAAGAGGGTCCAAGTAGGGTGGCCAGAGTGAGAGGGGGAAAATGGGGGCAGGGTTCCCAATGAGAAGGCTCTCCGTCTTACTGGCATTAAGGCATAGATAGTTGGAGGTGCACCAATCATGAATCACGGATAGACAGTCAGGAATGAGCAAGAGAGGAGAGGAGGCTGAGGGAACCTGAAAGATAGCTGAGTGCCATCAACATAGCACTGGAAGTTAGAGGAGAAGGTAGAGATCAGGTGAGCCAAAGGGCCAAGTAGACATTGTAGAGCCATGGTGAGAGGACAGCATGTCTCTCTCTCCATGGTGTGGAAAGAGAGGTGGTGAAAAGGAAGGACCTGGGAGGGTTGGTCCAGAAGGAAGGTGGTCAATAGCTCCAGGGCCTGGTCTGTGATGCCCAGGTTCTCACAGAGTGGTTTGATCACAATGGCATTGTTGACCATGTCAAAAGCAGAGGAAAAGTCAAGGGGGATGAGGACAGAAGTCAAGGTTATTGTCATGATCTCTGCTTCCAAAAGGTCAGGGTTTTCCCAACTCCCTTGGAAGCAGATCCATAACCCAGGCTCCGAGTGCCAACCAGTCCCAATTGGGACCTTTTGGACCCAGTCCTGGCGCCAGTGGCACCAGGCTCATAAATATGCCCAGTCCCAGCGCTGGAAGCGCCAGGCTCATAATGCTTGGGTGGACTTACCTGCAGCAGACCATGCTGCTTACTTGCCTGCCAGTTGAGCCTCTGATCCTCTTCTGTTTGGAACTACTTTTCCTGTTGGGTGGCCAGGAGCCACTCCCTAGATTCAGAACACTGGAACTCTTCTGGAAAGCAGGAACTCTTTTCTTACCTAGGTGTGGCTGTGGAAGGAGACACCTAAGCACTACAGGAGGCTATTTAAACCACACCCGATGGATGAATCTTGCTTTGCGTTATTCTGCATCCTCTACAGCAGAACTCTCATCGTGTCTTCTGCATCTGATCCTGGGCCTAAGGAAAAAGGCTTACCATCCTGAATCCAGTCTTCAGCAACACCTATAAAGACAAGAAAGAACAGGTTAGCATTACGGTCTTCAGTGACAGCTCTTCACTTACCTGGTCCATCGGCTGTCACCAACGCCTCGCGCTGCATTCCGGCATCTGAAAGACAAAGGCTTACCTACTCTTCGTGCGCTTCGGAGGTCTTCACACTGCATTCCGGCATCTGAAAGACAAAAGCTTACCAACTCTTCGCACGCTCCGGAGGCCTTCGGCGCTGCATCCCGCATCTGAAAGACAAAACAAGGTGCGTTTAAAGACAATGGGGAACTTTAATACTCACGTGCCATTACTCCTTTCCACATCTAACCCAGTGGGTATTCCGGCACCCTGCAGCCGCTCCGAACTTGTACCTGCAAAATAAAAAGACAGTTACAGCGCATCGTGAAGCAGGCAACAAGCGCTGATTTACGTGCTTCCAGGCGCTTCTATTCATCACACGGGCTCCATCTTCAAATCACTTCAGCCCGTCATCCGCCATCGCCGGAACCCTGCAAAACAAGAAACATCATTACTAAAGACTTTAAAGACATTAGAATTACTCGAAACTTACCGTTCGTGCAGTAAACGACGGACAGCAGTCCTCTGAAGTCAAGAGGCCTCCTCCCCTTATCCAGTGAAGAAACTGGTTACAGCACCCTGCCCCGAGGCAGATGGAGAGCACAGCGTTCACTTACCTAAGGTGAGAGCGTTAACCTTTGGGGTTCTACAGGAGAAGAGAAAGGGAAGAAGAGAGAGACATTCAATAACCCAGTTCCTTAATCCCATATTTTCTATCTGCAGACATCTTACCCTTCGAGTCAGACATACAGTGCACAGAGGTCCAGCCCAAAGAGCCAGCCGTGTGTTACACATCACCTTTGAAGATACGGTATACGCCCAGTCAAGACCGGCGCCTCTACGGGAATCAGGTGAGCGTTACAGTTATAGAACATGGGTGATCAGGAGAGCAGTTTCTGTGCCTCTGGCTGCTCTGAAGCATCAGGTCATGGTGACAGCCAACAGTTTCAGTCTGAGAGTAATTTGGGAGATGGCCAGCTTTTCTGGTAGTTTGCCCAGCAGTGATAGAGATCAGGTGATAGTTTGCCAAACGGGTAGGATCAGCTAAAGCCTTTTTTAAGGAAGGGGCGCACAAGGGAGTGCTTGATGGGAGAGGGAAAGATCCAGCGGTGAAAGAATGATTGTAGAAATCATCCAAGGCTGGAGCGAGTGTCCATGTGGTCCATGTCCATGTGGTCCCTGTTTGGACGACACTTTCATAGATCGGACTGGTCTAGGCACACTGTCAGGTGTTGTTATGAACTCCTTAACCCCTTAAGTGCCAAGGACGAGGTATCTCGTCCTTGGGATTACCTCCCCAGTGCCAAGGACGAGATAGCTCGTCCTTGGCACTTAAGGGGTTAAAGAAGGAGAAAATGTTAGAAGGCTTTAAATGGTGAAATACCGAAATCACCAAAAAAGGCCTTGGCACTTGGGGGGAAAACCCATGGCAGTTAGTTAATGGTCATTTAAAGAGAGCAGCACATTCCATTTGATTTACTGCCCAACTCACATTTGCGGGACATTTCTGAACCAAGCTAGTAAAAGCACCACAGATGCTTTCCTCCATCTAATGGATTCCCTGAACATAAAACAGAATGTACTAAACTCCGCCGAGATCAGAGGAATAATACTCAAACTTGTCTTCTCCTCATATCCTCCGAGGCAATGTCTTTATCCCGTCTCACTTCAATGAACAGGTCATGCTACCATCCTCATCCATTTACAGGTACGCGCCAATCCAAAAAGGGGCAGTATAAGCCCAACCTGCCTGTGAGTCACTCCTTTAAAACTTCCCCTTAGGGGTACTAGAAGACAAACTAGCAATTCTAACATAACCCACCACCACCAACATCATCACTCTCTTATCAACACTCAACCTGACCATAATGGAACTCATTGATGGGAATACTCCATTTAACCCATGTACCATCAGGTTTAAACCATCTACCCCCTGGCAACCAGAACATCTAATAAACAATAAGCAGTACATTCAGTTACTCAAAAAGTGCTAGTGTGAAATACAGAGAAACACAGTCGTTCTACCCTTGAAGAATCACACAGTTTGTGCTGGACTCACATCATCAAACCCCACCTGATAATCCCTTACAGAAAAATGATATTTTCTCACCAAAAGGATGGCTAACTCATCACAACAAATCAATTAACCAAAGTCAGTCACCCTCTTCTTGATCCTACTGCTGACACATTTGGACTGCCTTCAGCCCCCTACCTCTCAATGATCTCACTGGCACCCTGGGGCCACTCTAACTACCATATACAAAGATGACACCATCCCCACTGCCATCCTACAGTAGATTCAAAGGGGTTGCACTCACCACCTTCCTGAAAGGGTAAATGCTGCACTCATGCAATGCATCTTACTGAGCAAACTAATAACTGCACTCATCTCTAAAAACACCTTGAGCCCCCAAAATATTGCAAATCACAAACTTTTCACTATCCTTCCATTCATTAGAAACATTATTGAAATTGCATTTGCCAATTCACGCCATAATTGTATTAACCAAAATGGTCTGCTCCACGATTGCCATTCTGGATTCAGACCGTAACGTGGCACTGAAAAGGCCATGATCCAGGCCATAGATGACATAGATGCCTCTTGGCCCTGCTCAAACTCTTTGTCCCATTCAGCACATATGACCACCCCAGATGAACAGCCTATCCATGAACAGAATGGGCTAATCAGGAGAATTTCTCAACTGATTCACATCTTGCATATCAGACCGGCACATGGTCAACTTCTGAACATACTATTGTTTGATCATTTGTGTGTCTCACAAGGCTCATGTCTCTACCCATTGAACTTTAATCTATACATGGAGCTTTGGGAACACTTCCCTGATACCCTGACAACTCACTCCACCACTGATGCCCAATCTTACCCAAATTTCAGTAATATAGGGGGCATCCCACACCTCCGGAATTGCCTCTACTCAAGCATATGCAGGAAACCAAATCACATAAATAGTGAATGTGTTCTTCTCGGCCTCCATTTTAAGACAAATACCATTAAAGTTTGTCTAAATAGCATGGAGGTTGAGTGCATCACACCTCACCTAGCCCCAACTGCCAAATCACTCAAGTTTTCCATAGACAGCACTCTCTCCTTCCAACAACATATCAACAAAAAGGCCCAATTTGCCGGGCATCACCTAGGCCTGCTCTGGAGTTTAACCACTTCCTTCTACCCAAGCACTTCAGAATCAGTCCAGGTATTGGCAAACCCCCATACCTATAGAATAAATGCTCTGTTCACCAACATTCCAGCGACACATCTTGACTCATTTAGGGCCAAGCGACACACATGGCATTGCTCAAAATGAGAAACAAGAAATTCAACCACATTTCTACAATCCTAAGGTCAATGCACTAGCCCCCATCTAGCCACTTCCTGAATTACCTATAAGGCAACAATGACTCACTCATCTCTTTACCTAGATACACATTCCTGTAGCTCATGTGGGTTGAACAGGAATCAGGCCTTTTCTTGCAGTGCCCCAGCCTAATCACCATCCCAATGGAAATCCATACCATGCCAGTGCTCTTGCAGTTCAGGAAGGGACTGGGGACTTTGCTATTCAGGCAATGCCTAAGTGCCAGCTATGCCGTTTGTGTTCAAGCACGACATCCCACCCTCATGGCTGGAAATTCTTGTGCCACATTTTTAACTTTTCTCTTTATGCCATAAAAGCTTCCCCCTGCAACCTGAACAGCAATGCAATGCTTCCTAGCTAGGCTTGTGCTGTATGAACCCTAAATACAAGTTCAAACATAAAATTGATCTCAGCATCTTCTACCATGAAACAGTGGGAGTTGCCCTCAACACTTCCCACCTTGAAATCAATAATCCCAAAAGGATTATTAAACAATTCTTAATGTTTCAATACGGTACATATGCCATTGCCGATACATACAATTTCAGTGTCACCTTAAGGAGTAAACACAGTTAATTTAACATGTTTCATCAACGTCCATACCATAAATGATCAGATATTCCCAACAGTCTTCTGTGCACCATTAGGTTACTTGCAGGATTTGTTAAACACATCTAAAATTGAGTTATCATAGGAAATCTGAGTACATATTTCCTATGATAACTCAATAGCTGTCATACATTGCCTGGTAATTAAAGGATTTAACCCGTGTGAACAAAATAACTGGTCCTACTGGTGACACAATAAATTGTATTACTCTAAAACATGCTAAAAATAATGGACGAAGGAAAAGCTGGGATGTTGATCCTATTAGATCTTTCCGCAGCTTTCGATTTGATGGACCATGAATGTCTTCTGCACTTTCTGAGCGATCTTGGCCAGTTAGGCTTTTGGCTGGTTCCGCTCATTTCTCTCAAACCGAGATTCTAGAATTCAGAGGGGATCAGTCTTCTCTCCATCAGCACCAATCACATGTGGGGTGCCCCAGGGAGAGTGCCTTTTGTCTGTGCTTTTCTATCTCTATATCAGATCACTGTGCACACTTCTAGATAACTTAGGTGCAATTTTTACAAAGTATGCAGATGACACCCAACTAGTCATGGAAATTAGTGGAGACAATAGCAAGGACTCGATCAACCTAAAAAACATCTATAGTTAAATCGAAAACTGGATGTCAGAAAACTGGCTATGCCTAAATGGCAGCCAAACAGAGCTCACGATCTTTGGCTCACAGCAGACCCGGAGCAAACTCAAAGCTGACTATACATGTTTCCTAAGAAGAAGGTAAAAACCATGGCCATCCACTCCCTAAATGCATATGCCCACGTAAATTACATAAATCAGAACTGCGATTACCATCTACGCCTACTTAGGAACATATGACCCTACATCACAGAAAAGAACTGTGCTATCATCGCCCAAGCAACCATTTTAACAAGGCTCGATTACTGCAACTCCTTATTAAGTGGAGCCTCACTTTACAACCTTAAGAACTGTCAGATTATACAAAGTGATGCAGTACATACTATCAAAAATGTCACTAGAAGAACCCACATCTCGTACCATGGAAGAGACCTCCAAAGGTTGCTGATACAGGTGTGCATACCTTTCAAAATGGCCACCATAGTCCATTGCTTCCTCTTTAGAACAGCCCCCGATTACCTAAAACTACTGACTCCTCCCTATCTTCCCTCCGGAACCCCTGGCTCTTCCAACGAAGGTCAAATACAGGGCACAAACGGCCTAGGAAGATCGTTCCCTGCAAAAGCGGCATCTTTATGGAACACATTGCCACCCACACTTAGACTAGAGACTAACGCAAATACCTTCAGGAAATTACTGAAAACCTTAATATTCAAGTGAACCAAGTACTTAGCACAGCATACATTCCTCAGGATAAACCGTCCTGTCTCTTTGTGTTCTGTCCAGGCGTGACTTTGTTTACTGCGCCCTGATGCCTGCGAGCTACCGGCGCATTATAAATAGATAAATACGTAAATAAATAAAAAGAAGGCTGGTTGGTCTTTTTTATCTCAGCCTCAGTGCTTCTCAGAGAAGACCTTCAGAGAAGACTGTAGAAATTGTGACTGTAATGTGTTCCAAAGCATAATGCTGCATCAAACTGTAGTAGCAACCATGATGAATTGCAGTCAAAGATGGTTAAGTAGTTCCTTAAAGGATGTGGTACCATCACTCTTGTAGTGACTGCAAGGAGCATGAGCGAGGGTATCTGGATTAATGCTTTGGCAATTACCTGTTACCTCATTTGTTAAAGAGAAACACATTTTCAACCACTCTCATTCTTCCTGAGGCCGGCATAGAGGGACCAAGGGAAAGTCTTATTCGCTTACCTAGTTCAACCTCTATGGCGTGTGCCAGCATAGATATGTCCAATATATGATTATTGAACAGTTCCCCAGAGAAAGCACAAGAGCCAGAATAATGTAACAAAATCTTTTCACAACCCATCGTTGACTGCACATTCCCAGATACATCTATGCCATTTAACGCACGTAGAGCAAAGGTTACAGGCAAAGATGGCTCAGACTAAGCCTTGTGAACCATTACAGGGACTACATTCAGGGCTATTACAGTATGAATTGTGTCTGGCTGTGATGAAATATTCTGCATTGTTTCAACATCAGAACACTGTGTAGTCACGATGTCATTATTGAATTCACACAGTTGCGAAATGGCTGAGTCAACTTGAGCCATTTAATCAGCCATAGAGATGGACCTTGTCACCTCTGCTTTCTGCACCTCTCTTTTTTTTAATCTAGCAGCTTTCTACCACAGCGTCGCCTGTTAACCATGCACAAGTAAGATTAACCGTTACAGGGAATCTGTTCTTTACTTTACCAAAACAATTTACAGGGCTATTGGAGTGTCTCAATAATCTATTTTGGGTCGTAACATAGCCTATTGCACCTCTAAATAGTGCCAATTATGTGGCAAAAAAACAAGAAGGGTCGAAAACCAAGTGACCCTCTCGGTCACAAGTCAACAGTAGCTAAGCGCCTATAAAGCTTGAAAAGAGAGAGCGGAAGAAAAAAAAGAAGAAATAAAAATTATAAAAAAACATATGTTTAAATCTACTCGATCCTTTTATACCAGTCACGACTATACTTGAATATGGATCAACCTCAGCACCATCAACAAAATAGTAGCATATAACTGTAACAGCGATATATACGCTACAAAACGTGCAACCTATAAATTGTCAAAACATATTCACTTAACCCTTTCTCAGTCTTGCCACAGGATATTCAATTCACTAAACCACAAAATTGCTGACCCCAGACTCCGGGGACACAATATGTGCAACAGGATGCAGTATTGAAACAGAAAAAAAAGTATTATTCATTCTCACCTGCTTTCCCCCAGCCCGCCCTCTGGAACAGCCAAACAGCCAAACAGCCAAACAGCCAAAACACTTCCGGCACACTTCTGATGTGCGTGCACTGGTGCGCGTGCACCGGACTCAAGTAAAGCTGCTGGGAAAAGGTGGGCGGGCAGGTGGGCGGCACCAGGCAACACAGTAGGCGGGCAAGTTGATTTTAACTAGAAAGAGAAAACGTAGTTACTGGTAAGAACAGAGACAATGAGGAAAGACATAAAGTTCATAAGAGTCCACAGAAAGTCCAAGGATAGTCTAAAGACTACATTATTTACTTGCAGCATGACGGGAAGAGTTTTGCAGTGCAGTGAAGCAACCAAGCTTCTTCTCGAGCATACGAGGAGTCCCAGGGCAGCCTGACAGCATGACAGCAAACAGCCAAAACACTTCCGGCACATAATGGAAGGTGTGATTCCTTGCTAGTGGGCCTGGATTAGGTATGAGACTCTAAGGTGGGATTGGTGAAGATCATGACTAAAAGAACCCAAGTAGTGGAGCACATTACTGGGAACTGTGGGACCACTGTCAAATAGCTCCCCATTGCAGTAGTCAGTTGGACCCTGATGAAAAAGTGAAGCAAAACCAACCTCAAATCAAAAAAGAGCCATTGAGAGGTGGGTCAATGTCCGGCTATTCTTTCTGGTCTTTCAACTAAAGCTCCCAGGATGAAGCAGATCAGAAGAAGGCCATTTGGTTTGAAAGGCAGGAGTGATCCTCTTTTATATATTTTGGGTTAAATACCTGAAGGGATTTCACCTCTGTACTGGTATAAATAAGCTAAAGCTACAATAATAGCAGTACCCAGTGCTTGCTGCATTAGCCTGTATCGAAAAATCTGCGACACAGCCATAGAGTACATTTGACAAATTGATTGAGCAGAAGAGCAGAGGCTTTGGATCACTCCACCCTCATGTTTGTGCCTTGGGGCATTCCCTGTCTCGTTGCTAGAGCTGTGCAACACCCTTTTTAGGCAACCTGTGTCAATCCCGGTGCCACATGTCACCCCTGCCTCCCTGAGATGTGGTGGATCTACTTCAGCACAATATTCTTGCTTCTTTGACCTGAGGTGGTCGACTGCTTTGGCCCTGCCTCGCATGTCACCTGAGGAATGAGCTGTGGCCTGTTTGGCCATCCGTATTACCAAGCTAAGGATCAAGTCTCCTAGCATCCTCACTGAACTCCATCTCTGCCTGCCTCAGGACTCTCTTCACTTGTCTGGACTTCCCTCTCGTTCATCAGATTCGTCTGCACCTATCTTGCTGTTTGTCTGCCTGGTGAGTTTGATGTGCTTTGTGCAGTTTCTCCGTCCCTCTCTCTCTCTCTCTCCCCTTACATCTCTGTGCTCTTTCCCAGCGTAGTGTTTTCCATCTCCCATATCCACTCTAACTACTACTCTAACACCTATCCTACCTCTCTTTCTAAGTCTGGAAAGAACAAGTTCAAGATATATCCCCTGGTCTCCAATCCAGGCCTGCCCATTGCTGACACCTTTGTGGAGACAACCAACACATTCAGTGTGGTGGATCAGCTGGGAGATTGCCAGCTTCTCCAAGAGTTTGCTGAGTAAGGGTGTAATAGAGATAAGAAGATAGTTAGCTGGGCAGAAGGGGCCGGCAGAAGGCTTTTTGATCAGAGGGTGCACAAGGGAGTGCTTGAGGAGTAGCGGGAAGGAGCCAGTGGCAAAGGAGTGATTGTAGATATCTGCCAAGGTCGGAGCAAGGGAGACAATGTTGTCCTTGATAGTTCTGGAGGATCAGGAGAGCACCTGTTTGGAGGAGACTCTCATAGAGAGAACATGTCTAGAGACCTCATCCGGTGCTATGGGCGAGAAAGAAGAGAGAAAGAGGGAGGGGGTTGTGGGAAAAGGTGAGGCCTGAAAGCGGAAGAGAAAGAAGTGAGGGGTGCAGAGGAGAGTTAGGACAGGATGTCCTGAGTTGTGGTTATGAAGTGAGAGGTCAGTGCAGTGTAGAGGGTCATGGATGACAAAGGAGAAGTGAAGACTGGAATAGGATTGGGAAGTTCCTTGCAGATTTTGAATAATTCAGCCATGTTGTTACCAGCCCAAGATATATAGGCTTTGATATAAGACTTGTTCTTCGCGCTGATGGAGAATCTGTATTGCCTTGGGAGCAGGCGGCATGCTAGTCTGTCAGAGGGAATTCTAGAAGCCTTCCACTTCTGCTCAGCAGCTCTGCACTTGTGTTTAAGAGAGGCTAGGTCAGAGTCATATCTGGAGTTGCTGTTGCTGATGGGCTTCATGAAGATCCTCATAACAGGGGCAAAGATGTCAAGGGCGTTGGAGATGGAGAGGTGAACGTTTGCAAGGGGTGTGTGAGTGTGAGAGCCTGTGGCCAGATTAGGAGGGAGAATGAACGTGGCGGCAAAGGCAGCAACTGACACTCGCTTCATCAGACAAATGTTAAAGAAGGAGACTGGCAGTGCGGGCCGAGGCTTAGCCGATGAGCCCAAGCAATCCAGATGAGGGCAGCAGAGCATAGTCAGACTATGAGAGGGTTGGGGAGGGGGATGTCTGCTGAGATGAGAGCATCCAAGGTGTGTCCATCTCAGTGCATCGGACTGGAGGGAAGAATGGTGAGGGAAAGAGAGTCACAGAGGCTGCTGAAGAGACCAGAGGCAGCATCAGGAGAGTCAAGGTGAATATTGAAGTCTATGAGGAAGAGAAGCTTGGAGGCGGAGGCCAGAGGAGAAGAGGTAAGATCAGACCACTCAGAAAGGAAGAGGAATACTGGAATAGGGGTCCTATATATGGTGGCAAGAGTCTGAGAGAGGATTGAAGAGTAACTAAGCCTGCAGACGAGGCTTTCGAGGGAAGAATAGGTCTGAGTGGTTATATTAGTAGCAGGAACCCATTCAAGGAAGATCAGGGCCACTCCACCCTGGGCCCAACTAGGGATGGGCTTAGCAAGTCCTCCCCGTTGTTCAGGAGTGCAGTTTCCATGCCTCTGCCAAGACGTAGCCTTTGCCCAGGGACTGTATCTCTCCAGCCCTAACAGCTCTCCACTGTCTCCTGGTTGCTGTGTGGATCAACTTCATGACCCTATGCATCATACACAAGACTTTTTGGGGCCTGGGAGCCCACTACGTCCAGTTCTCTCTCCCTAAAAACCTCCCTGCTAGAGCCCTTCAGTCTTCTAGCTCCAACTCTCTGCAGATCAGATGCTTTTTCAAGCAGAGGGCAGGGGGTATATTTATCTCTTTCGCTGGAGCCTCTCTCTGTAATGGCCTCCCTGCTCCTCTCAGGCTTGATACAGATCTCATTAAGTTCTGGAAGTTACTCAAAACCCTCCTTTTCTCTTCTTCCTTCCCTGTCCCATTCCCTGCTAATGGCCCCCTCTGCTGCATTTCGTCTGGCTGCCTGGTCCCTTTTGAGCCTTACAGGACACCAGCCCTCCTCGCCCCATCTACCCCATCACCTCAGTCCCCCATGACTCCACCCATTCCTGCACTTGCCCTTCCATTCTCCCTCCCCCTGTTCTAGCCTGGCGGGGCCTGCACCCCTACTGAGCCCGGTCCAGCCATGTCCTCACACTTAGATTGTGGACCTTCTTCCCCTGTACACTCTGCACTCTCCTGAACTCCCCTGGCACTCTGGCACTTGCCTTCATGGAGTCCCCTGGCACTCACCTAGCCTAGGGATCCTCTTCCCCCAGCACTTGCTTGCGCTCTACTCTGACCTACACTTGCCCCCTCATCCATCTCTGACTGGCACTTCCGCTCCTCTCTCTTCTCCCCTGCACTTCTTGTTACTGCACTTGCACAATCCAAATGACACAAGGCCTAGTATGAGCATTTGTGTTCATCTGCATTCTTGTCCCCCTCCCACTCCTTTTGTCTTGTGGCACCTTGAAACACTATTTGTTGTATAAGCGCATTATAAATATCCAATAAATAAAATAAAATAAAATAAACTCAACATTTTCTCTGGCTTCCTCTGTAAACCTGCAGTTGCCCAATTAATCCAAGGCAATAACAAAAGCAATCAATAAGGAGTGTACGTTGTGCATGAAAGAACAGAGCTTTATTGTACAATCAGCTGTGAGAAAATTGCAGTCAGCTCCTTGGAACTAAACTGAAAGCCCATCTCAAAGTGCCCCTTCTGGTCTGCACATTTTAAGGCATTAACCACTTCCATTTGCAAAATGTTATAGTGGTAACATTTTAGTCTAATTTATAACATGATCATTTGCTGATCGTCAGCAACCCCCTAAAGAACTCGGTCTCGGGAGAATAGCTCAGCATCAACGTGCTTGCCTTGAAAGCAATACGACACACAGCAACACAGGTTTGATCCCTTGGTATGTGCTTAGAAACCTCTGGGCATTAAGTGCGTTATAAAGAACATATCATATACATTTACAATCACCATTGGAGGTTTTAAATTTTTGAGACCCCTCAATGACATCACATTTTTCTGACCGACATAACTGCATGCTCCTCATTGGTTGGCACGTCCCATAGTACATTTTGGCAACGGCCCTGAAACTAATTGAATAGTTGTTTTGGAGACAGTGGAGGCAACAACATCCCACTAAGCCCATCCAATTAAACTGTAAGTGGATATCAGCAAGGTTAAAGACATTGTTGCATCCCCTGGAACATAGAACCCTCTTCCCCTGATTGGTGCTCTGGACACTCGACCTTCTGCACCTGCTCGGAAACTACATCCACAGCTTCCTTCTCACAACATGTTGCCAACTTATCTTGAAAACACATTCGAGGACCGGCTGCTGGAAATCAATAAATCCTATATTGTTTGTTCTACCATAGCACTTTCATTTCCTGGTAAAATGGCCTGTGGTGATTGGGGGCACTGTTGCTCTCATCCTGGTTACATCCTCTGGCATCCTGCAGCCTGAGCCTCCTCGTCCCTAGTACTGTGTCCTTCGCGCCTGTAACAGGTTTCCTCTAAGAGCATCTAATCAATAATTTACCAGCATTAATCCAGAAAGGAGCATACACCATTAAAGAAGTAACACTGTTCATTACAGCTGGGCAATCACAAATCAAACCGCCGATTGTGCCTTGCTGTCAGAGGGATAGTTTCACTCCCATGAGCAGTGCTCTCTTGCAACAATTGATTGGACACTATTTGGCACACCCCTTGCATCTTAACCTTGGCTACTCAGAGATTTTCTACCAAGCAGCAGGAATACAATTCTATTAAATGCAGGCTGAGGCCGTTTGCTAAATGGCGACAACTTCTGCAGCTTTTACCCATGGCCTGTAACAAAATTGATGACGTCTTTCTCACAGTAACACTAAAAACTAATCAAACTCCATAATAAAACTAAGCCCTACCTTCCTACTGTTGGATATTCTGTGTAAATTTGGGTTTGGTGGTATTTTCTTACTGCCAAAAGATGAACGGTACCTTGGTAATACTATCCTCATGTTTAGATTGGGGTTGGCCTCACATCATTCTAGTGACCATACTTTGTTACACTATATTGGAGAATTTAGTAATATGTACTATTGGCAGTATTTTGTGGTAGTAAATTACTTAGTGGTGAGCATAATTTTCCTTCCCTACATTATAACCCTATCATACACAAAACCTTTCTTTCTATTAGAATACCTCCTAGTGGTCTATAGAGGCCCAGTCAGCATGAATTGCCTCTGTAAACTTGGATGTTTGAAGTGCGCAGCAAAAACATAAGGTTCTCAAGCCAGCGCTAAGTGAGACCAGGCACATCTGTCTCAGAGCCCAGTCATCCCGAACTCACTCTCTCTCTGACAGCCTTCCCCCAGCAGAGCTCTGCACCTTCCCATTTTGCCTACGTAATAAATCTGCAGACACTTTGCTCCAATCAGGTTGAAAGGCACCATCACCCTTCACTTTTATACAATAGGCTTTTTTTACCCAAGGAGCAACTGTATCTAATATAATTTCCTGGTATGCAAGCTCTCTGCTTGCTGCAAACACAGAAAGAGAATGAAGAAAAAAAAACTCCAGTGCACGCTTGAAAAACGAATATGTATTTTCACCTCATTTTGCACAGAGATTACATTATAATGTTAATGAGTTAGCACTAGTGATTAGTAATTGTTAATTAAATCAGTCAGTTATATAAATAATGTAGTCTCCTATGCATGAGGTATTCCAAAGAAGAGAAAGAATTTGGTGCACTTTTAAACTTTGCAGCTTCACATTGAGCTTTTTGCTGCATTATAAATCCTGTACCTTGCATGTCTCCGGCCACATACTCACATGTTATACTGGCAACATAGAACTGGCTATATGTGTGTGCCACATTATTGCTGGCAACAAAATGCCATCACATTCAGTGAAGTGCTACACACGCCAAGGCGCTATAAAGCGCTATATATTACTACATTATCCCTCCTTTTCTGACAATTTGGCAATGTCCAAGCCACAATTGGAAGAAATCCAACTTACACTTCCTTTTTTTCCATCATAGCAATTCAATAAAATTAACATTCACATTTTTCATCTCAAATGAGTCCATAAGTTCTTATAAAATATTGTACACATTTCTTCCCAACTGAAGTGTCCATAGTCCAAAATCCCATGGTTTTGTTTATGTGTGAAACAAACATTTAAGTTTAATATCAAAATAATAAAAGAAAAGAAATAATTAAAACAAAGAATTAACATATCTAATTTAAAAGAAATGTTTTACAACAATAAAGTTGTGGGACTCCATCACCCATATTGCCAGTATGCATCGGAAAAATGTATCCACAACGCTGCAGGTTCAGTTCAACATTGTTTCATTAATGATGTCCACCTTTGAGACCTCCAGACCATCAACTTCTCATCATCTGGTTCATCCGGTGAACTCTTTCATCCTGGCACTCTTGGATGCTTTTCCATAGGAATCATCTCTTTTGGCATCCCAGTTATTTTGTCTTCACCTCCATACTTCGGTCCGGAGGCATTACTTGATCTTCATCCCGTGAAACTCCATCATCTTCCGTGCCCTCCGGTCCTGTGACCTCTGACCTCAAAAGATAGGTTAATGGTTCTAAATCAAATAGAAAAGAGACAGATTAAGTACATAACACAATACCAATTTCACCCTTTTACCAAAAATAAAATATTTTATCCAAAACATTTCACCCTTTTTCTTTGGTCTCTGAAACTAAGCACGTTAGAGAAAAAACAAACATATACACAAAACATCATTATACATTCAACATATATCAACCTTGTAATAAAATAATATCGTTAGCTTCAGCCCCCTTTTTTATGTTTATCACATATAGTATTTTTATTTATTATTACATCTTGAGTTATTTTTACTTGCTCAAGCCTCCTTATTTCATGTTTGAGAAGACAGGGCTTAATTTGGTTAACATGAACTAATTGCTCTGTTGCCATTTCACCCTCTGTTATTAATATTGTATAAACCACTGGAGACACCTTATCTATGATTTGAAATAGCCCCTGCCAAGCCGCCAGAAATTTTGAATTTGTCTGTTTACCCTTTCCAAAATGAAATTTACATACCTGATCCCCTACACTATACTCTTTCACAGATGTCTTTTTATTATAATATGATTTTGCACTGTCAGCGGCTCTTTCCAAATTCCGCTGCACAAAAGCAAATGCATGTTGTAAATGCTTCCTCAGTTCTTCCATATATTCATGAACTGTAGATGCACTTACAAGTGTCTGTTCATGTGTTCTGTACAACATGTGTTGTGGTAACACCATTTTCCTACCTGTCAATACCTCATGAGGGCTGATACCTGTTGCTTTAACAGGAGTTGATCTGATTGCCATCAAAACCAGAGGTAAACCAGAGGTAAACGTAAATCCCAGCTGGAACCTGCCTCTGTTACAAACTTCTTTAATATATCCACAACAGACCTGTTGCAACGTTCAACACCCCCAGAAGAGGCAGGTCTGTATGCAATATGCAGTTTTCTTATCACCCCCAGTATCTGCCACACCTTACTAATTAAAACGCTTGTTAAATGACTTCCTCTGTCTGATTCTATTCTTTGTGGTAACCCAAACCTTGAAAATATATGATTTACCAGTAATGTAGCTGCCGTTTGCACGCTACAATCTGGCGCAGGAATACACTCTATCCATTTTGACATCAAACAAACCGCACTTAAAATATAACAGTTCCCCCTGATTGACCTTTTTACAGGCCCTACATAGTCTATTTGCAAATCTGACCACGGAAGGGTTAAGCCTTGTTTCATCAGTGGGACACATGCATTGGTGAAGCAGGTTTAAATTGGGCGCATACTAGACATCCCCTAGTATATAATTCTACCTCTTGGGACATATGTGGCCAGTAAGCATAATATTTCAGTATCTGTAATGTTTTTTGTGAACCTCTGTGTCCAGCAGTTATTGCATCATGTGCATGGTGTAGCATTAACCCTCTAAATGAAAGGGATACCACCCACTGCATTTGTCCTGTTATGTATTCCCTAATCATCCTGTAGTCTGATTAGTTTTTTATTCTTTAATAGTACCCTCAACTCTTCTTTTCCCACACAATCATTTTCTGTTAACGGATTTTGTTCTGGGACTATCAAATGATTATAATAGATTCCCAAAATTGGATCATCTTTTTGTGCCTTAATCAGATCTTGATCTGGTGTATCATAACTCCATTGCACTACTGGTTGTTCTACCTCTTTTGGAGCTTTAGAGCGTGTAACTGCATCAATCTGTATTTCACCCAGTAAATGTTCAATCGGTAGCAACTCTCCCATTACAGCCCAAATTTTGGCTAAATGATCTGCTCTATCACTCCCCTCCTTATCTTCTCCTGGAGTTTTTAGATGTCCACAAATTTTCCTCCAGTATATTATTAAATCATTTTCTGACACCAATTTGTCTATAGACTGTATCATTTGTCCATGTTTGAGAGGCTTTTTATTGTATGTAATCGTGCCTCTTACTTTCCAGCCAGGCAGATATTCCACAAAGCTGTTTTGTGCATAATCTGAATAAGTCACCAGGACAATTTCACTAAATTTATTATCAACTGCAGTAGTAATTGCTTTATAAATGGCTGCCAATTCCGCTACTTGACTGCTTCTAGCCCAAATTTTCATCCCTATACTGGGAATGTCTTCACATTTCAACCAGACATTTCCTATCCCTGATACCAATTGTTTATTACTGTCATTTTCAATGTGAAAACACAACTGTCAACATATACAGTTGGCAAATGCTTCCATGTCTTTTCATCAAAAGCTTTGTGTGGTGATTGTCCAAACTCCTGTAAACTACATTCCACCTCTACTTCATTTGATACATGTTCAGCTGCACAGTCATGTAAATCTGCCAATCCTTGAGCAACTGGGCTCTTTTTATTTTGGCCGTATCTCACTTCTACAGGAAAGCCTTGCAATGGCAGTGTCCATGAAGTAATTCTGGACTGTGCTAGGTTGCCTGACCTAATTCTTTTACTCTCTAGAAATTGCAATGGCAGATGATTTGTCTCAATGATTACCTTTTCTCCCTGAACAATGGGGCGGAAATGCTGTAATGCCCACACAGTGGTCAAAAGGGCCTTTTCACATTCACTGAATTTAATTTCAACTTGGGAAATTCCTTACTTGCATAAGCAATGGTTTTGTGATTCAAATCATGTTTTTGTGATAACACTGCTGACATACAATGTTCAGAGAACCCTATTCCTATAAAGAATTCCCTATACTTTATGGGGTATGCTAAACATGATGCCTTTATTAGACATTCCTTTAATTTAGCCACTGCCTCAGATTGCTCTTTCTCCAATTTCCAGGGTGTATTCAGATTCAGTAGTTTAGTCAATGGTTGAGTAATTTCAGCATAATTTTCAATAAATGTTCTGTTATATCCCGTCATTCTTAATAAACTTTTCAAAACTTTCACACTTCTAGGATCTTTTAGTTTTTGTATGGCTTCTACTTTCTTCTTTTGCGGGTTCAGTCACTTCATGGCCTAGAAAATTCACCTTTTTCTTGCACCATTGTGCTTTCTGTAAAGATACTTTGGCACCTGCCTTTTGCAATTGGCCAAGAACATGTCTAATTTCATCAAAATGGCGTTTTAAGCTTTCATTTTTTATTAGGACATCATCCACATAAACTATAATTCGTCTTTCCGCTGCATCAGGCATAGCCTTTCTCAAAAATATGCCAAATTCACTCCCACTATTGACATACCCGAATGGAGTTCTAACCCATGTGTATTGGGTCTTTTCAAATGAAAATGAAAACAAATTCTGAATATCCTCTGCAAATGGCACACAACAATATCCAGATGTGAGATCTAATGTAGTTAACACCTTTGAGCCATGCACCTGAGCCAGGCCTTGATCAATGAATGGCAGTGGCCACCTGGACACTGGCGCTCTTTTATTTAATTCTCTCATATCTGCACACAGACGCCATTGACCATTTGGCTTTAACACACCCAAAATAGGAGTATTGTGGCAACATGTAAATTAGTTAGTCTGCAATCATACGCATCTTTAGCAAAGACATCTTTAAACTCCATAAATATTTTCCTCAATTCATTTTTTTCTTCATCGCTATTGAATGCATCTGCGGACAAAATCTGCTCTTCTACCATTTATGAGAATTCTGAGAAATCCTCTAGTGGAGGAATCTCTGTGCTTTCTTCCAACTGTGTGACCGTGTCTCTCTGTAAAGCTGCCACTTTTAAATATTTTGGTATATCAGCTTCCACTTCAATGTGCTGATTTTCTGTCTCACTTTCAATTAAGTCACATACTATATAATCCTCTTGATGACAGCACACTGTCACATTTGAATCATAAGGGTACACAGATTGAATTTTAAAGATCCCTTTGGGCTGAGAATCCAGGTATTCTGGCATCCCCCTGCATCTACATACCTTTCAGGGATATTTCCAATTACCATGTTATTGAGATCTGCAGTATAATTTGATTTTTGTATAGCCATTTCTAATGAAGAATTTTCCTCTAAATGAATATCCTGACACCCTTTATTATTCACCATAATGTTTACAGACCCTTCACCAACATCTATCAATGGAACGTATTCATAATCCAGGCCTTGCTGTTTTATGGATTCATTCAAGCACACAAATACATCAGAATCTTTCATTTGCTGTCCATTTTTGCACTTTAGCGTTATTGCAACCTGCTTGGTGAATGCAGGTATAACAGTATTCTTCCTCACCTGTAGTTAAATTGCATATGAGACCAGTTGTGCACAATGATAAGCCTTTCTTTTGTCTTCAAATTCAGGTGCAGGCCCACCTACCCATGACCATATTTTTTGATTAAGGGAATCTAACACCATACACATTCTGTACATGATATAATTGCCCATGTAAAAGTCATTTTGTGTTCCAGTCACTATCCATACATTATGATAAATTGTTTTCTGCTCAATATTCATCTTTAGCATGCATCTGACTGTAATTCGGTTTTCAAGTCTAGACTGTCCAAGCCAGAGACATATTGGTTTTTAATTCTAAATTTTGGGATCTCCTACCTCTCCCTTATTTTCTGCAGTAATTTCTCATTTATAAAGCTTCTTTCCTGTTCAAGCGCTAACGTGACTTTTATCATGGTTGCTCATCTTCCATGTGTATTTCAGCAAGAGTAGTAATGTGTTTTTCGGTGTCTGTTTTAGGAGTAGTATTCTGTTTGCATTTCTTCTCTTTTAAATAGAAGCGCAATGTGAGCTCATCTATTTCAGTTTGCCATTTTTTCCTAGGGTCTAAATAAATCTGTACAGATTGTCTTTCCTTTCCACCTTGCATTTTATCTTGACACATCAAGATAACAGTAACGCTAGGTATACAGCTATTCTGGAAGTATACCTCCACGGCATCATTCGTTTTGGCAACGGTGTGGAATTCATTTATATTACTGTTTTGTGATTTTATTTTCTTGGGTCTCATTGGTTTTTTTGGTTAAGGACCACAGTACTCCATTCACCCCATCTATGAGAGGAGACAATCTTTTCAGGCAATCTGTCCCCATCAGGAATGGAATTTGACAAATAGATGTGATAAATGCCTACTGTTTCATTCTGTGTATTCCTATCTTTGTGTCAACTTCGGTAACACCTATAATAGGCACCTCCTCACCGTTAAAATTATGCACTGGACCTTCACTTTGCCTCACTGTGATCTGATTCTGTGGAGATCTCCCTTCATTGATACTTTTTACCAATTCTTTGGACATAATTGTGGCCTGTGCGCCGGTGTCAATCATCGCAAATGTATTGCATTTCTCTTCTACAGTGATGGGAGCCTATTACCTGTCTTCAGCTTCCTCTGATATACATATAAAGTGTGAATTCTTACTGATTTCAGGACTCACTTTTCTCAGGCCTTTTTCACTTTTGGCTAAGCACATTGCTAAACGGAAAAAACATTTTTCCCTCCTTTCTGTAAATTTCTGTGTGAGAGACTATATTCATTTCCCCATGTTCAGAGGTTTTTTGGAGTGTGGCCATTGTTTGCCCATCCATCCAGGGATTATCAGAGTTCACACTACAATCCTCCAACTGAACATGTGTAAAAAACATTACTTGGTAATTTGACGTTTTCTAATTCTGTGCATTTGTGATTATTTGGTATGGTACCGGTCCTTTTAACCTCTTTAAAAATCTGTGGCTCAAAGAGCTCTCCGGGTGATTGATCTGTACCCTCCTTTTGAGTATTTATTTTTTCTGCCTGTCTTTGGTTAGTTTTTTGTTTGCCCAGGGAAGGAGTTCTAGCATCCCCACTTTCTCCCTGTTCACTGGTATTCTCCATGCATGAGTTATTTTCTTAAATCTGTCTCTTTGTTCTTTTGGAATTTCAGGTTTTCTTTTTTCATTTGTACAAATCTCCAATGTTTGATTTAGCTCTAGGTTAAACCGAACTTTTTTTTTTGATACATTTGCACGTCTTCATGTTCATTTGCCAGTGTTTTCATTTTGAAATCATTAGGCATCTCAGAATAATTATGCAAAATCAAATCAGGGCAGTCTGTTTTCTTAGCATTGCAGGTATCATTAATACTTAGTCACTTATCAGAAACTTCCGGGTCAGTGCTATGGCCTTCTGCCCTCTCCTTTGATGACTGCTTTTGTGCTGTACAGAGCTTTCCTATTTGCTCAGCCAACATTTTCACTTGGGCCTCGAGACACTGGAATCTTTCCATTTCTCTAGAATTCTCTCTCTGTGGCCTAGGTCGATATTGGTTATTTCCCCCCTGATTGAATCTATTCTGATACCTCTCGGGGGAATGATTTCTATTGGGATTGCTTCGGAACTCTTGATTCATATGTAGAGGGGAGTGAGGTGCACCCGTTCTTTAGTTGTAGTCCCCTGTTGGTGGTGATTCATTGTATTGACGTGGAGCATAATTCATATTCTGCCTCATGTCCTGTCTCTCATTTTCTGGGTACTGACCCCTATGTTGATTCCCATTATCAGTAAATCAATCCACATATCAGGGTCTATCCTGATTACCATATATCATGGTCTTAGGGTCAAATCTGCTCTCTGTCCCCAATGTCTGGTAGGGACCATTATTTCTTTGATCCTGACTTTGTCTCTGATTATTGTTCATACCTGACACATCAGGCCGATATCCTGCCCGAGGCCTGTCTCTTAAGTAGCTAGGGCTAATTTAGTTCTCCCTATTACTAGGATCATGTGATTGAAACATTGGTGCAGGGAGTGACAATCTCTGTTGATTAGCCCTTTGTTCAGGTGTCAAATTATTTTTACCTATACTTTGAGCGGACTCAAGAGACATTTTCGCTGATCAGATCTCCATCACTGTTGCTGAGGGTTCTTTAGATTTTGGTATAATGTCTTTCATTTGATCATTTTCTCTACCCTGACAATAGAGTACTTCATATAGTTTTGTGCTTTGGTGTACAATCAATTCAAGGGACTTGTCACGGTCAAATTCACGGAACAACTGCGATATGATGTCTTTCTGTAGCCCATAGAAGTAGGCAGTTTTAAACTCATTGGAATTGGGGTCAAAATGTCGAATGGGAAATCATATTATACCCTTTAGATCGTATGTATATCTATTGGCCTAGGCCAAGTCGCTCTGCGAGGAAATCCGTGTTGCAAGGTCCTGACCCCAGATCTGTGTTAGCCGCCATTTTAGGTTCATCCGCCATTTTAGATTCTCACTCTAAAGTCACCCTGTGTTCTAAGATGGTGGACAGTGTCGTTTTGAATGTAACATGGCTGTCTTGACATCTGTGTACAAGTTAATGTGTAAACTTCCCGCAGGCCAAATGTTAGTCATGTACTGAGATCTTGTCCTTCGTTGGCCTGTGTATAGAGGATTATCTGTACCAACAAAGCTAATTCATGAACATATATCGTGCAGAATACGGTTCGAGCATCTAATTTGAACACTTGTTTAACTATATTGTATAAATGTGCACAAAGGCTCAATATGAAATCCAAAGACACACTGTTGCTATTGCAACTTGTTAGCAAATGTATTAAGGATAACCCCTAAATGTATAGATGCATAAATTAGGAACAAACTCGGCACGAACCCTAGATCCGAGATCATTAACTTACAAGTGGGTTGGACATCATGTTTTGGATTGTATAAAAGGTGTGACTATTCTGACATACAGTCCCACTCACTGCACACACCGAACAGGGCTGGTATTCGCTGTGTTGTACTGAGGGCCTGATAGCTATCTGTTGCTTTGTCCTTTGAAACTGTTCAGTTGTAGAATAATGATCTGTGTATCTTTTGAACCCGCATTTGGTGTATTTCCTTTTGTGGTACTCAGTCTCGATATCTTCTTTTTGCTTTCACAAAAAGGCACATCAAAATGAGAAAAAGCTCTTTTCAAGTTGTGCAAAATTTGGCAAGGTGATGTATTAGGCCCAGCAGTAAAACTTTTTTGCCTCTTGCAATGATTGTAATGGAGAAAAATGACATCTAATCTCTTTTTCAAACTCTGCCCATGTCATATTTTGCTGTTCATTTAATCCTCTAATCATACTCGCTGTGTGTGGGAGCATCTAGAATTAAATGAAAATATTGCCTGTATTGTTCCTTAGGTATCTGGAGGGCTTTAAATATATCATGCACCACTTCTAAGTGGTCCTCTATGCAGCACTCCCCTCCTTTTTTTAATGGTTTGATCAGAGCTTTGATGGATTTCATTATCTTTATGGGGCTACTCGTTGCTATACACAGAATCGCACTACTTTCTGAATCAATCTGGGTTTCAGGTGAATGGGATTTGTGGCGGCCCTCAAAGGGTGTGTCAAATACTGCAAGGGCACTGCAACCAAGTTCATTCACTGGCCCAGTCACTGGGGCACTAGCTCTCTGTGTAGAGACAGAATTCACCTCAACTTCATTGAATGTGGTGCCCAGCTGTCTATCCTGTGACCTGGAAATGCATATTTGCTGTTCCAAATCCTTGCATTTTTTAAAGAGCCTTATGCAAATAGTTGTTTTCATCACTCATCTTATTAATTACCTCCTGCATGTCGCCCATTTGCATTTGGCATTCATTGAATTCTTTGTTTCTCTTGTCTCTTTCTTGAAACGTTTTAACCACTTCCTGTTCAGCATTTTGGAGATCACTTTTTTTCTCACAATGTTATTTTTGCAAAATCTGCATTTCCAAAATAACCTCATCTTCGTCTTGTCTAATATGGTCTACCAACGCTTTCAAATGTATCAATTCTTGTTCACTATCCTCAAACAGTTTCTTGCTTTTAGACAATTGAGTGTCAAGATCCCTATATTTTGACTGCATGTCTTTTTGACATACTTCCAATTCTGCTCTTAACATTTCCTCTTTCTCACCTCCTCCATCCAGATCAGCTTTTAACCTTTTAATCAGCTTGGTATCATTTTCTTGCATTCGCAGGGATCTATTTAGGATAAACCATGTCTTGGCACATAGCCGTATCAGACAATCTTTCTCTCCATGTTTATCAGCTGCATTTAGTAGTCTCAACAGGCAGACCTGAATTATCCTGCCTGCTGCAAAAATGTTGTCTAATGGTTCTTTCTGTACTTCACCATAGATGCGGTCATGCCATTCTGTGGCATTATATGATGACCATGTCCCATGTGCATATAACTTTGCCTCTAGATATTGCACTAGCTCTGGGAATGTGGCCTCCATTTCAGACATTCTAAAATTCACTTTTAGTTTCACACTGCTATTATGAAATGGGTTCCTTCTAATGCACATATGGTAGCGTGTGGCACACTTGACATGCCCAGTAGGTGCTCTATAATCACTTTCCCAACCAACTCACAATATATCTTGGATATTTTGTGTAAATTTGGGTTTTGGCAGTATTTTCTTACCGCCAAAAGATGAATGGTACCTTGGTAATACCTATCCTCATGTTTAGATTGGGTTTGGCCTCACATCATTCTAGTGACCATACTTTGTTACACTATATTGGAGAACATACTTTTCCTTGCCTACATTATAACCCCATCATACACAAAACCTTCCTTTCTATTAGAATACCTCCTAGTGATCTGTATAGAGCCTTGGACCTATACACAGGGGGACCAACAATTTTATGTAGAGTGCCACCTACAGCCTGTGGCCGTTATCACTGATTTATTTAAACCAGTGATCTATGCGCCCGTAGGCATCATTACTGGTTCATAGACCCCCAGTAATCTGTATGTTATATTAGATTGCCCCAAACAACATGCAATGGGGAACACACGCATATACCTATTATCACCGCTTATTCTGTTTGTTATTCTATCTGCATGGGCAAAGAACACACATCTTCCCCATGTCCGCATATGCAATTCCCACAACAATAAAAACTCTGAACCATCTGTTTTTATATATATTGGTTATATTGCAGACAATTACAATTCATGATACAAATCTTACCATGTACATTTCAGCATTACCTGTAATATAATAAGAAGAGAAAAAAAAACAATAGATACAGTGCAAATAAACCCTTTTTAAACATAAGCATCACTTTTTATGATTCTAAACTTGACGAAGGAAAATGCCGGGGATTTTCTTTTTCTTTTCTACTCTGACTGCCTGGTATTTTTAGATCAGACATTCGTCAAAAAACACCACACAATAACCTCACTTCAACTCTGGGTGCTTACCAAAGATTTGCAGTTCTCTCCCCCGCACAACCTTCTTTCATTCGCCTCAGAAGAACAGGCCCAGTCAGCATGAATTGCCTCTGTAATCTTGGATGTTTGAAGTGTGCGGCGAAAACATAGGGTTCTCAAGCCAGCGCTAAGTGAGACCAGGCACATCTGTCTCAGAGCCCAGTCATCCTAAACTCACTCTCTCTCTGACAGTCTTCCCCCACCAGAGCTCTGCACCTTCCCATTTTGCCTATGTAATAAATCTGCAGACACTTTGCTCCAATCAGGTTGAAAGGCAGCATCACCCTTCACTTTTATACAATAAGCTTTTTTTACCCAAGAAACAACTGTATCTAATATCATTTCCTGGTATGTAGGCTCTCTGCTTGCTGCAAACACAGAAAGAGAAGGGAGAAAAAAAACTCCAGTGCCCGTTTGAAAAACGAATTTCAGAATATGTATTTTCACCTCATTTTGCACACAGAGATTACATTATAATGTTAATGAGTTAGCACTAGTGATTAGTAATTGTTAACTAAATCAGTCAGTTATATAAATAATGTAGTCTCCTATGCATGAGGTATTCCAAAGAAGAGAAAAAAATTGGTGCACTTTTAAACTTTGCAGCTTCACATTGAGCTTTTTGCTGCATTATAAATCCTGTACCTTGCATGTCTCCAGCCACATACTCACACGTTATACTGGCAACATAGAACTGGCTATATGTGTGTGCCACATTATTGTTGGCAACAAAATGCCATCACATTCAGTGAAGCGCTACACACTCAAAGGCGCTATAAAGCGATATATATTACTACACTACCAATATATTTGTGTGCTAAGAAAAAGTGCTCTTATAAAAAAAAGCTTTGCTGCACGTGTGATTTTGTCTACTGTGATTGTGCTTTTCTCCACTGCCTTTTTGCTCACTACATCAACTACCCCTCTTCATAATGTAACTCACTCTATGTAATAAAAACAAACCTCATCACCAGCTCCCTGATGTGTGGCACAATTATATGTTCTCTAAATCTGCTTGTGACATCAACAAACATGTGACCCCTGTGTCACCACATCACTCACGTACCTTGTACGTGCGTCCCCCTTCTGAACGTTGGATCTGCATATTTACACTCCCCCATTGGTCAATATATTGATTGATAACTCCTCCTCTTTCTTCTCTTCTCACCCATCTTTTGGTATCTATGTTCTAGAAACCCCAGGCAAGCTTCCCTGCTTAGTTTCATACTCCTATGGTTACGCAATCCAAAAACCAGCACCCACCATCACTGTAACAATCCTCCCAGTGTTCTGTGTAATTCCGCAGATCAGTAGATGGGCTAGAAGTTGAAAAATTAATCTCCTGCATAAACGATACAGTGGTCTTGTCCAGTTTGAGGTTACATCTTTCTGGTCAGGGGTGTGACATCATTGGTCATGTTTACTGAGAGTGACATCATATATTTATCCTTGTTCACACCACCATTGTAACATTTCATCCCCATCTGACATGCACAGAGAGTAATTAGAGACACTTGACGATGTTTGTTCTGCAGAGTGGTCAATCTAAGTGCCCTCAACTCCAGGTTTACTGTGTTCAACCCCATTTTTGTGATATTTGCCAGCTGCAGTAGCTTGTACCTGATAACCTGAGGCCACTTGTCATTGGCAGCTATCTGTATGCTTGGTGTAAGGCAGCAGATGTATGTGACCAGTAGTTAGTTGTATGACATCTTCTTCGCAAGGTCAGGAACCTCTTAGTCTGTTTGGATACAAGGTATGAATGCAGTATTTTTAGGTAACGCAGGAGCACAGTCCACCCCAATGTGATGACAGCGGGTATAGGCCTGGGTGCCACATTCTTAATAAAAATCCATGCAGGCCCACGGTTCCTGCTCATAGGAACATGATCTCCCTTACTCTTGTGCATGTCTCATTCATTCCAAGATGGACATCCCTTTTGGATCTGAAACATAAATAAGGATGTGTCTTTATTTTTACTGGTTGCTTCTTTCCATCTATACAGGTCAGTGCCTGTACATTACGGTTCCCTGTGCTAACACACATGTTGTTTATATGTTCTGCTACTTCTTTTGAAAACCCCACCAATCTGTCTGCCCTACATCCTGTAATCAATTCTACCCAATCCTTCTAGAAGAAAAAAGACCTCTTGACCCTGAACAGTCCCCTTACAATGCACAACGCCAGGTGAATTGAACTGGGTGTCGGAACTTTCTGTGGGATAAAGAGTGTGGGTGTGCCAGTCACATGTGGAATGAGGAAGCAAACATATCATGTATTGCTTGCTCTCTCCTTCTCCACTGCCCTCATGTGGCTGTACTTCATGTTATGGTTGGTGCTATGCTCACGCCCAGCGCTGCCCAAAAGCTATTCTGAGTGGAATACCTCTCTTTTTCTCCTGGTCATTGACATATTGCAATTCTCATCTAGACTGATACCATTAGTCTTATGGGCTAAGGAGCCCCAATATATTTTAAACAACAAGAAAAGAAGGAAGAAAGACAGAAAACAACAATGCATCCTAATACATAATTCATATACTGAAATCCTGCCTCTATTCTTCTATTATGCCTGCTTGGGAAAAAAATTGTTCAGTGTCCTGAAAACACATGTGAATGCTAATTTAAAAAAACAAAATTGTGAGCACACTACTACTACCCTTCACACTCCCCCCTTCCTTCTCCTGGAATGGTGGTGCTGCCTTTTTGTCTCTGCACATATTCAAAATGTTTATCCCTCCACCTGTGGGGAAAGTTCCTGATGAAAATGTCGTGCCCTCTTTAAAGTTAAGGTTGTTGCAGTAAGGACGCCTCGTCCTGGTGCTTTGGAGCCTCTACAGATGAAGTTGGATCGTGATCTGTTCTGCGCTAGCCGTGTCCATCCTTTCAAAATATAAATCCAACTGTTATTTCCACACGATATCCCTATAATACTTCACCTAATACTTACTGAATCGTATGCCTCTGAGATTCTGAGTGCAGGTGTGTGGATATGTCTGCCTATTGCTAATTCATGCAATAAACAATAGTGATCTTTTCCTAGCTAAAACACAAACAATACACAATACAATATTTCATTTAAGTACTTATACATTCAATAATACCCCAAATAAAAACAACATATACTAATTATAAAATAAAACAGGTTACTTCACCTGTTATCCATGGGTCTCCTTTAGTGTTCTAAATGTGTGGCCAAAATAACACATCCCCTCCATTTCCAGATATCATTTTTTTCGTGCCTGCTTGTTAATAAACTATAACCTGGTGATGCTCTATATGGGATCTCCTGTTCTGGAATAATAATCACTAGTTCTGTTAGTGGCATGCATGCTGTACACTATCTACATAGAAAATGCTTCTTTTGCTACTTACTCTGCTGTGTGGTTCCCTGTGCTAGCAAATATGTGCTTCCCCTGTGTGATGCAACTTTCCCCACAGTCCCTACGTTTGGGCACTGGTAATGCTTCTGTTACCCTTAGTAATAAAGTTGCATATTGTACTATGTGTCATGTTATCTCTTGTAACCATTCCTCTGTAGTTTTACACTGTGGATGTAATGTATGCTATGCTCAATCTGCATGTACTCCTATGTTTACATTGTGACATCCTGCAATGCTACTCACTGTGGATGGTGCTCTCTGCGTGTATGTCTATTTACAATACCCTGGTGGTAATCATGGGTTTTGTGTTATCATGCCCTGCAAACAAATTCTGTGAGTGGCTGTAATTCTAGATGCCGGAAATGTGGTCTGTATCAACTATGCTGTTTGGAGGTCAAAGGCCTTGAACAATAAAATGCATTTTTCTCTGTTCCCTTACAGCCCTATTCTCAGTACCACACAGTGTTTACGTATCTTTGGTCAGAGATTGGAGCACATAAGGTTGCGCCATGGCTGCAAATCTCTGAGTGTCTTTAACAGGGTGGTTCAAAAGGATCTGGGGAATTTACACATGTCCAGTACCATATTTTAGTGCTTGTTAGTCTGTAGTACTTCAAAGGAGCAGTGTCAAGGAGATTCAATTACGCTCTGCACCCTGCTTGCAGAGAAGTGGTACAAAGTGGAAAAAGAAAAATGGCAGTACTTCCAGATAGAGATAGTACATTCGGGGCAAGTAATATCGCCTGCAGGAAGAAAGGTAATGCTGGAGGGAGTCACCACCATTCAGAATACACCTCAGCCAGTCACATTGAACAAGATGCATCAGTTTTTGGGGCGCCGTAACTATTGTAGATCATGGATCCTTGATTACTCTAGTTATGTGAGGCCCTTACTGCAAGGACCCAAGGAATCGCAAAAGGTGAAAGGTCTTCTAGAATGGTCTGAGGAAATGGGGACTTACTTTCACAAACTGAAGGCTGCGATCTGCAATGCTCTGTTCTTGGCGTCCCAGAATTACTAGAAGCTATTTGATCTGTCTTCACATTCAGGTGATGACAGTGACTCTGACCCAGCAACAATTGGTAAGCCACAACATTTTAATGTATTAGAGCAGATTCCTAGAAGCATGGACAGTTCCCTTGTGAGCAAGCCCTACCGGCAGCAGCTTTTGAGATACAAAAAGTTTTCCACCATTAATATGGGTTGCCCGGTGACACTGTACGTATAGCATGTTTTTTTCTTGTTTTTTTCAATTTTGGAGAAGTCATAATCAACAATGTAAACCCAAAGAGTTTCAGGGTATGAGGTAATATTATGAAATGCATCAATACATCCAGTGTGATGTCACCTAGTCAAACCTGCAACATTTGTCACCAGACTAGTGAAACCTGAGGACATGGTTCATGATTGTGCCACTTATGAGGGAGAAGAGGAAGAGAAGGTGAATGTGAAAGAGGACGATCTGGAGGGGGGTGAGGTACTTTTTTGCTGATGGGTCTTTAACCATAATGCAGGACACTGGTAAAAGGCATACAAGTTCATCTGTTGTGCATCTCGTGGATGGGGAATACTGGGTCCAAGTGAAGAGACGATTACCTTTGCATTACTCTGTGCATCAACAGAACTAGTGTAATTCAAGAGGCACTAAAAATGTGTAAGGGGAGGGCAGTCACTGTTATTCTGACGCCATGTACATCACCTCCACTGTCCATTCTGGGTATCAAGATGGCAGAGAAGAGGGTTTAGGAGATCTGACGGTCCCCCTGTTCAGTATGCTGTGATGTTAGTCCGACTAAATGTATTGTTAACTTTGTCTGCAGAGATAGGCTTAGTCAAGTGCTCTGCACATACTTACCTTACCATTCCAATAGTTCTCGGGAATTATGCTGCAGACAAGGTGGCGATGGAAGCAGCGTATTTATCTTTCACAGATTCCTAGAAAATGGAAACCGTGTCCCAAGAGATACAGTTACCGCCTCATGCACCGTAGTATCAGCACTTCAGATTATAGAGATGCATGAGAAATCCCCTAGGGATTTACAGGAGCTCAGGAGAAGAGAGGATGTGTTTTCTCACCCACGGATTTGCGCTGGAGACAGGAAGTGATGGGGAAGGTAGCAATGCCTGTAGAGCTACTTCTTTTGGCTATAGAGCAATTACACTACCTGTTGCTTACTTCTTGCTGACAGAAAAAGCAGAGCTCCAGGAAGATTGGTTGATCCTTACTTACAAGAACAGGTAAGTAGATTCATAGGGAATTATGTAGCGTGCAAGGAGGGTAAATCCCGGAAATACCATGAGGTCAGTGAGGGGGGTTTTGCACCGGCCCTTTGGTCCATTCAAGGAGCTCATAAACAAAAAATAGCAAAATGATCATGGTAACTGAACATGATGTGCACACCTCACACGGTTAATACACAAACAATTGGCAACATTTCTTTTTTTTTAAAAAAAACATCAATGGTTGGATGGAGAAGAAAAACAGAATTTTCTCTTGTTAGTTCATAATTTAATACAATAAAAGTAGATTTTTTGTAAACAAGATTTTGATAGGACACATATTGACTTGGAGATAATTTCTTCAAGTGATACAAATTATTGTTTACCCAAGCCTCTGTGCCTGGATCACACTTTTACCAGCAGTCGGAGACACCACAGCTCCCTCTACACATGCGCGAGTCACCCGATGATTTATCTCATCTTTTGCTAATATTCAGCAACTGCACAATTCAAGCGCTGTGGAGCAGCAATGCAGTGCGTAATACTGACTCTGTATACTCATCATGAAGTTATCTAGCATCATATTAGATCACTTGCCCCATAAGAAATATTGACAAGTGTGAGCCAGCATCTGAACTCAATCAAGAGTAAATACGATGCTGTAAAAAACACACTGTGAAATTCAAAGTACATGAGAACAATTTGTGTACTTGTATTACACTTGTATTATTTGTCCTGATTAAGGCCACACAATTATCAGCAAGAACAGTCCTGCTAATGAATGGCCGCAGCACAGTTGTGTCGACTCCCTTCCCAGTGTTAACACGCACATTGTTGAATGTTTTGTAATTTGAATACATGTGTCTATGTTTTTTTCAACATGACCTTAAATGGTAACACATATGAATATATGTGTTATGGTGTGATCCAGGCACAGAGCTTGGATAAACAATAACATGTATCACCTGAAGATATTGAGATATTGGGCCTCATTAGGAGTGTTGCGGTGTCACCACAACATTCTGAGTATGCTCGCGGGTGCCACTCTAGAACGCCTGGTCAGACCAGGCGTGCAGACCGGCACCCGCGAGCAGTACCGGATGGCAGTAACAGCCGCGTTATTAAAGGGACCATTGTTGCCATCCTCCCCATTCCCATTGAGCCCTATGGGGGCTCAAATGGGAATGGGGATGTACCAGGTCCGGGTCCCACGAAAGGGAATTACCGGGCCCTCCAAGGTCGGAATGGCCCGGTAATTCCCCTTTTGCGGGGCCCGGACCCAAGTTTGGGGGTAGCCATGCCCTTATTAAGGGCATGGCTAACAAGGGGCATGGCTACCTCCAAACTCGTAATGAGGCCCATTATCTCCAAATCAATAAATGTCCTGTCAAAATCTTGTTTACAAAAAATCAACTTTTGTTGCTTTGAAAAAAAAAGGTTGCCAATTGTTTGTGTATTAACCGTGTGAGGTGTGCATCTCACGTTCAGTTACCAATATCCATTTATTAACCTACCTGGGTAGATCAGGGCCAATCAAGGAGCCCATTTCCTCACTCATTCAAGGAGCTCAACATTGATTTTGTGGACATGATTATGAGGTGCAGTAATTTCAGATATTTGATAGCAGAGGCTTGTCCATTCTCCGAGTGGATTGATGTTGGTCCCGATGCTAAACCGGCAGCGAGATTTCTGGTGAGAGAGGTGTTTCCACGGTGGGGAATTTGTGAGGTCCTAAAATCTGACAAAGGAAATCCACTTCTTTAATTCCTGTTCACAGAAATTGCCTTGCTGTTAGAGATTAAACTCAGGTTGTTCTCGGTTTACCACCTGCAAGCCACCTGCAAGCCAATGGGTTGTTGGAGAGGATCAATGGGGTCTTTAAGGCCTGTTTAGCCAAGTTACGTATTGAATTGAAAGGATTCTGGCACTGTTGCCTTCTACTAGCTTTGTTTTATTATAGAAATCATCCAGGGAAGGACAACCATTTAAGCCATCACAAAATTGTGATTTGGCACAGGCTAGATATACCCCTCTCACCTGAAAGAATGGCATCAGATGCACACAAGACCGCAGCGGTCCTAGGAGACGAGTTTATGGAATACCTTAAGGCTTTAACGAATAGTGTTAAGATTACATCTTCACAGTTTGCGTCTTCTCACCAACAGACAGCAGGAGAAAATGGCGAGACTACCGATGATCAAAGCAAGGCACAGCTACTTCCGAGAGACCACATCTCCGTCCGCACCTTTGTGCGTCGTGGAATGAGCAGCATTTCCAGGGGCTTCACCAAGTGATCAACTCAGCTCCGACTGCTGTGAAGATGGAGGGCACCAAGAATTGGATTAATCCAAGTGAAGGAGCAGACATAAAAGTTAAGTACGCCAAAGGATTTACCCTTCGTTTCAGTGCAATGAGGGGTGTGAACAAAGATCCGGAATTTGAATCATTTTGTTGAGGAAAATAAATATCTGAACTTGTAAATTGTGTGAAAATTGATGATTTTATAATTTTTATTGTCTTTGTGTTATCATGTCTGATGACAACTAGTGTAAATATAGAGAGTTATATTTACCAAGTACTGTGGAAATCGAAGAGATAATGGCAAGAGAACGAAGAAATGTTAATAATGATTTTTTTTGATAAGGGGGAAAATTCCCCAATGAATGCACATTTTTTCGCAGTGGATAATATATGGTATAGTCATATGAGGAAGGTGGATAGAGAGAGATCTGTATGATTTTGCTACATCTGCTCCGTCATCTCCCATGCCTCTGGCAGCCCTAGGATGTTTATCTTGTTTGAGGTAGAGGTAGCAGATGTGCTATATCCTTTGTACTTGGCTTTGTGCAGGGACAGAGGGCAGTTTAAAGGGCAGTCAATTACAACATCAATTGTACCAATCAATAAATACTGTTCAGTAGCTGATCATAAAGAGCATAAATACATAAGGTGTGTTCAAAGTGCCCAATTGACTTTCAAAATTGAATTTTTTCTAAAAATCGATGGGAGCAAGGGGTGAAGAGTTGCAGAGCTGGATGAATGAGGGCATTCTGAGAAGGAGGGTGGCAAAAATAAATCTAGAATGCGGGACATGTGGAGAAATTACTTGCAGCATCTGACGTGGCTCAAATAGCCAGAAAAACCTGTTAAGATAAAGACACTTAGACATTTTTCTCTATGTTTTAAGGGTGATGACACGGTGCCTGTTGGCACAAATGAGAACTGCAGCTGCAAGCTTTGCTCCGTTCATCTGGCTGTAGGTACAGCTGCTCTTCTAGATAACATCTGGAAAAAACACATACAGGCAGTTGCCTCCAGCCTGGTGAGGTGAGTGTGCTTTCTCTACCCTTCATGTGCCCATTCTCATAATCCCTGAGGAAAATCTAGTTTTTGGCCCATGCAATGGCCAAAGTTACAGTGTCCCCTGTGTCTCTTGATCAATTTTATCACCCTAAATGGTCAAACCAAAGACTGTTTTTGAATGTGAAAATCCTATCAAATGCTCTCCCGATGTTGCTTTGCCCAGTTACCAACAGCTGCTGCCATGATGAATGTAACCCTGTCCAAGGCTAGGGCCACCGCCACTTCAACGCATACAGTACTGAAACAGAAGTTGTCTTGTGTCCTCCACCAAACTGGCATGACTGTGTGCAGCAGCAGGTAGATTGTGGATATGGTGGTGGACGGGTTGGCGCTGTTCAGAGTAGGAGTGTGTACATATTGGTGCTGGCATGAGGGAAGGTTGTAGGGTAGTTCCCCAAGAAGATAACTATTATTTGTTAGTTAAATTATTAAGTAAATGGGGAATGTTGGGGTGGTCAGTAAGGGTACCCACAATCATGAGGGGTTCATGTTGCATGTGCCATATTGATGACTGAGGTGGTGCCAAACTCGGTGCAAGGTTGCAATTTCATATGTATCGTGTGGAGTTAATTGTGGAAGGGATATGGTACTGTTAGTGTTACGGTTTGTTTAGAACTGATACATGTTAGATTTGCAAATGTGTGGAAACATATGATGTTAAAACCGCAAATGCAACATAAACACAATCTACTCATGGGGTTCTTTAAAGTATAAACTGGGAAGACAGAGAGGGTTTTAATGTTCATGCGGATGGCGGCTTGTCCTGAGGAACATATAAAAGGAGTTTTAATAAGGAGTTTATATAAATCTGCATTTAGTGGTGTTTTTTGAGTTTATTCGGACTTTGCAGTTAGCAGTTGCACAATGAATTTTAGGTAACAGGGAGATTCTGGTTTCACAGACTTGGGGGTTGACAGAGGAAGAATTAGTCCTCCTGTAGGTCAGACATCAAAGAGGATGCAGGTGTATGGCTTAACAGTTCTGCGAAGAACAGATATACTCTTGCCCATTGCATTGAAGTCGCGCAGAGGTGTTTGACCATTTGCTTGTCCCGGCAATAAAGATGGGGCCTGAGTCCAGTGTGTCCACTGTTCATTTGTTTTCTCAGGTGAAACTAGAGGTTGTATGTGTGGGAGTATTGGTCACATAAATTAGAATGTCTTAAGAGGCACCAGGATGCTGGGGCGGATAAGATCCCAATTGGTAGTTCAAAGAGAACCTATTTGATGATATCTTCCTCATATTGCAAAGATTTCCTATCGGACCATGTGCAATCACAGTTAGGGTAAAGGGCTCTAGGCCAATGTTTACCAAGTAATGAATGATGTTGTATGCAAATGTTTTATTGTACCATGATTTCACAACCTACTACAGACCAATTGTTAGCAAAGGCAGACCTCAAACACAATATGAAGATGGCAGTAAAAATTGTCCATGACCAATGAGAAAGGATGACTTGAGAAAAGATGGAACTTCTTTGTAAATGTTTTGTCCAATCATGTTTGAGGGGTGGGTGGTAATACAATATCTGGGAGTGTTCTAACTGCTGCTAAAATGTATAAAAATGTATCAGTTTGTTCATTGAGACTTGGGTTAGTTTGGTCCTACAGTCCGATTTAACTGCTCCCTGGATAATTTGTACAATAAACCTTGCTTTACATACAACACGTACACCCGTTTCTCAGGTGGTGGACCCAGTTTGGGCTGAGGTAATAGAGGCCTGCCTCTACAAGTTTGAATACCCTTGGCTGGGACACAATGCACCAACATCCAGCCAAACATCAGCACTTTGAGCCCATGATGTTGGTGATTTGGCACAATGATATAAAAGTTTTTTTTTTAACAAACTATAACATAATTACGAGACTGTATGCAATAGGTTTTGTACTCTATATCTAACATGCACATTAGCCTTTAATGTGGGGAGCAACATTGTATTAAGTGATCTAGCAAATAGTCTGTGAGAATTATGTTTGTTTTTGGAAATGCCATTTTCTGTCATTATCCACTTTTGGGCTTCATAAGGAGCATAGTGTGGTTGAATAATAAATTACAACTTAATGACAAGAACATACCTTTCTATGTTATGGAGTTAGGAGTTATAGAAATAGATTTTCAGATATAGTATATCAGATATCAGGTGCAACGTTTATTTTGATTATTCTCATGTTGCGTCTGTGTTTTGACCATCTTGCACATTAGAAATTTGAAATCTCCTTTCTGAAAATGATACTCCCAGCTGCATTGGAGGATAAAGGGGAGGATACTGAAAACAAAGTTTATTTATATATTTTATTTATTTTGCATTTTTAAAGCGCTCACACAGCCCACGGGCATCAAGACGCTGTTACAGGAATTGTTAGATTTTTTCAGTTGTGTAATTCTTTTTTTTTTGTCTTAGTTGCATATTTATAGCGCGCTTAAACACCCAGAGGTTTCTAAGCGCGGATCCGGGGCTCGAACCTGTGTTGCTTCGTGTCATCTTGCTTCCAAGGCACGCACGTTGCCGTTAAGCTATCTTCCCTGGACAAGTTGAGTTTGGATACAACCAAAATACATGTTCATGCATTGGACACAGCCCAAAATGAATGTATATTACAAATGGCACTATTGAAATTATTTCTAAACATTATGACCCTGGCTTTTCAATGTCTATGTGGCCCCTTTGGCCCATATCATATCTACCTTCTCCTCTAACTTTCAGTGTTATGTGGATGACACTCAGCTCTCCTTCTGGCTCCCCTCGACCTCCTCTCCTCTCTCGCTAATTCCGGACTGTCTTCTACGAATCAGGAATGGAGTGCCTTCCAAGATCTCTGTGGCAATGCCAGCAATACTGAGATCATCCTCATTGGGACCCCCGCTACACTTTACCTCTTTCGCTCTGGCCGGCCTACTTGGGCCCTCTCTCTGCACCTTCCTGTGAAGCAAAAAACCTTGAGGTCATTTTTGACTCCACTCTGTCTTTCTCTGCTCACATCATGGACCTCTCTAAGAAGTCCCACTAGCAGCTGCACCTCCTCAGACCTATTCTTCCTTTTCTCACTTTCCCCCAGAAGCTCCAGGCTGGACTATTGCAACAGCCTCTTTCTCAACCTACCTTCATCTGCTCTCCGGCCTCTGCAACTAATGCAGAACAGGACTGCAAGACTTGTCCTTGGTCTCAATCCCAGGGATCATATCTCTCCAGCCCTGAAATCTCTCCACTGGTTTACGGTGGCAGCAAGGATCACGTTTAAGACCCTGTGCATTGTCCACAAGGCTTTCTGGTGCCGGGGCCTGCACTGTATCCAACTGTCTCTTCCTAAACATCTTCCTTCTCAAGCTCTTCACTCAGCGACATCCAACTCTCTGATGGTCAGACGCTTCTGCAGGCATTGATTGGGAGGTAGATCTCTTTCCTCTGTAGGTTCCGGAAGCAGCTTAAGACCTTACTTTTTGCTTCTGCTTTCTCTCTTCCATTCCCTTGCTGACCTACTGGTCTGGTCACCTGGCTACCTTTCAAACCCAATGGGCATCAGGCTCCACCACAGCCTGTAAGCAGCCACACTGCCTCCGGGCCTCCATGCACTTAGGGGTTGTATTTGGCACCCTGCAATCCCCTGCCTCCTTGCACTAACCAGAGCTGGCTCCCCCGGCTGCACGTACTCAGAGCAATGCTGCCCTGATTGCACTTCCCCCTTCCCTACCCTCCTGCACTTGCATGATCTGAATGACACAAGGTCTATTAAGGTCATTTGTTTCATCCTGCCAATGTCTCTCTACCTTGTCTTGTCGCACCTAGAAACACTTGTGTACAAATGTGTTAGAAAATAATCAATGCGATAAAACCCCACTTATCCACTGAAAATTGCCTAAACATCGCCAGGGCCACCATAGGTGCAAAATTGGATTACCTCCACGTTCTCCTACTGGGCACCTCCGCCAAAAACATTAACAAATTACAAATCACACAGAACAAAGCAGCCCTCAGTATTCCCAGGAGGGAGCACATCTCCCTAGAAAGACAAAACCACATTGGCTCCCAGTCAAAGAGCACATTTTGTTCAAGACTGTCACTATAAACCATAGATGCATATCCCAATCTGCTCCCGGCTATTTAACTGAACAAATACAACACGTCCAGACAGTTAGACCTAAAAGGGACTTGTACATGCACCAACTCTTAGTCCCTACCTTCAACAGAACCAAAGCCGACGGCTCAAGTTTCGAATTTCTAGCACCAAAATCTTGGAACTCACTGCCACCTAAATTGAGATCTGAAACTTCCCTCCTGGCCTTCAGAAAGGCACAGAAAAGCATTTTATTCAAGTAAATATGCACCTGACCCACTACCTGAACATGAATAATGTCTGTAACCAATTTTTACTATGTCCACATATTCTACCTATGTCACTGTTCCTATGTAAACTTTGGAACACGAGCAATGTTCATAACCACTCACCTATTGTTGTCCTCATACCATACCTATGTCAAATAAGCTTCATGTAACAGCGCCACGATGCCCGAGGGCAGTTGCACGCTTTAAAAATGCAAGCAAATAAATAAATGACTCTTCATATCACATCATATCATATCATATGTGTATAATAGATGGTTAAGACTTGATTCAGTCTGTTGCCTCACTATTTCATATTTGGTTCTGACCACAAAACATTGATTGTATGTATCCATCAATTTCCCTGATATTAAGTAGGATGTTTTCAGCATAGGACATTCTTTTCATTTATACTGTTGATGTATTAATTCCAAGGATCCCCATGTCTTTTTAAATCAGTAGTGTTAATGGTTCCATCAATACTAAGAGCAACAATGGCCAAAATGGGCACAATATCTTGGTGCTGATACTTAAGCTGATATTTTATGTGATGTAGACTCAACAAGAGATTTTTGAAGTTAGTGCTATGCGTTGTAGTGTCACTTCAGGAATAAAGTTCAGGCAAAGCCAATATTTTGAAGAGACATAGGCATCAAATTTGGTATAATGCCTTTTCAGAATCTAATATCATTGAGATAGAAAAGGGGTCTACAAGTATAAGGGGCTTGTACCAACCACTAATATATATGCTGATCAGTCTACTGCATTGGCTACAGAATGATACTTTTACTCTTGTACCATTAATAATGTTTCAAGGAAAAGTCAAATGTGCTATACATCCACCAACTATATAAATATTTTGAAAAAACCATGATTTGCATGGTTTGACAATGTTTTAATGTAAATTTAATGTAACACTCCAAACAATCACGTTAATAATAATATATTCAGATGAACACGTGAATATTTCATAGCTATGGCCAACATGTGTTTCAGTCTGCTAACGACTTCTTCAATTAACTCAATACTCAATTAAATAGTTTTGCTAGGATCTGAGAATGCACTTGTTATTAAATACTCAATCCATTCGTTTTTATTTTGTATTTTCAGTTATTTACAAAAAAAGTCATTCAAAATCACAAAAAAATGAGTAACCAAATTTTTATGTAACATATAACATAACATAATACACAAAGTATGAAAACATACAGATTACAGGTCCAGTTCCACAAATCATTTCAAAATTATTTCACAAATGTGAAACATTTTCTGCTGAGAAAACCACACTTTTTCAATCAAAGACTAGTTATAAAAATCACTAATGTAATCCCCTGTTGAAGGATGCCTGTCAGATTTCCAACCTCTCAGAATTCATTATTTAGAAGCTATAGCGCTTAGAACAGCCATTTATTTTCCGGACCAGATATCTCATCCATGAGAGCATCATCACCAAGAATCATGGTCTCAAAATCATACAATAAATCCAATCCCAACACTTTATTAATCAATGCTCATACCTCATTCCAGTTCAAGTTCACCCTGGTGCAATCACATGTCATAGGTTCTAATGTTCCTTCTCTATGTTCACACTCCCAGCACACCCTTGAGTCACACATCTTCAAGTCTAACATCCTATCAGGTCCAGTAAATTCTGTTTAAGAGTTTAATCTGTCTGACATGTTCTCCTACATTTAGATACACAAAAGGACTGTTTCCACAAATCACCTTCCATCTCACTGCATCTATACCAGATGTGAGGTTTTGAGACCACTTTCCAATCAATACAGAAATCCCTTTCCTAGCACCGACCAAAAGATCATACATGTTCTTGTTTTGATAGTTGTACAGTGCTATCCCCTAGGTCATCTTCCCTAATAGCACAAGCACCCTCCAATGCTTCCTTCAATAATATAAATTCTATATTCATATTCCCCTGTAGTTTGTGCTTTGTAGTGTACCTTGCCAATGGAATCCAAGCGCCATCCTCTACTAGGTCCCCGAGACATTTCACGTCATCCAAGAACCACACAGGCCAGAAAAGTCACTTCCCATTGAATTTCACATTCGGATTTAAGCCAGATCGGAGATTTCCTGGTCCATAGTGCATCAAGACCCATTATTTTAGACAGGTCTATCCAACATATTCTCAGTACATCTTTTAGAGGGTATGCATCAATTCTCTGGCCATATTTGGCACTCAATAAATCTCTAAACTCCACTGGGCATTCCAGAATTGTCTCAGCCGCAGACCAAGTACGCTACGAACAATTGATCAGGGTCCCAACGGAGGATAGATTTGGGTGCAGTACTGAAATTATAAACCATCCATATTCACGATTACAACAAACATATATATACTACAATCACTAAAACATACCATTGCTTTAGACAAATAAAGTAAACTGCCCTATTTTGATTGTTAACTTCTTAATGTTGAGTGTTTTCCTCCTGTTTTTCTCCATTTTGAAAGTAATGAGTTATTTTGAGTGGAGCTCTGAGATACCTATTGTTATTTTTGGAGTAGCACATACCCCAATATTAAAAATACCAATAACAGTACTAATAGCAACAGCAATAACAATAACCAGTATAAGGTCTTTTACTGGATGTTCTTTTCATATTATAGGGAGCAGTTTTCTCATATGTTTCTTCACTGCCCTGCCATGTACACAGACTGATTGGGAGCCATGTATCACTGAGGAAATAATTTATTTTTTTCTGATTGCTAAAATGTTGTCTCTGATTTAAATGCTTGTGCTAAATACAGATATTGTTCTTAGAAATGGCATGAAGTTGGATTCCTGTCTGGTTTTGGAATGGCAGTTTAAATTGCTTGATGAAACTCAAGCTTAATATTAATATGCCAGTAGGTTGAATTAAAATAAAATGTTCTATGCATACAGTAGTAAGCTTAATGTTTGGAACTTGCAGGGAACCCTCTTTTTGTATGTGGACCTGACTCTAGAGGGTTAGAGGGGACTAGGTGAAAGAGAGAATAGAGTCAAAGGCTACCCTTGTCACACAGGAGGTGTCAATATGCATATGTTTGGGTTAGTATGAAAAAGTGACTGTTATTTCATGTACTTCTGCATAAATAGCGGTACGCAATTATTGTCAATGATTGCGTATCGCTATTTATGCATATTGATTTGTGTTGTGCATACATTACGTGCCAAATAGGCACATGTCTACTTTTAAATGTGTGTCTATTGAAGAAAATACATTTTGTTTTAAGATATTTCTATTTCTTTTGATCTTTTTGGCTAGTATATGTTAATCTAGCCTCACTGCAAATACAGGGACACCTCCTGTGCACCAATGACAAGGGTAGCCTTTGAGTTTTTCTCTCTTTTACTTGATAAATCCTTACATCCAGGATACTCAAGAAGGCCAATTTGGACCCTAAACCTGTGGCGAATTACAGACATATCGTCAAACTACCTTGCAAAGCTGAAAACATGGGAATATTGGTTGCTCTCCATATCAAGGGATGCACAGAAAACCCAATTCATGATGTCAGTCTAGTTTCAGTCCATCAAGCAAAAGCAGAACAGAAATAACATTACAGGACATCAGTGAACCCCTGCTTCAAAATATAGATAGATTATAACTGCCCAACCGTTCTTCCATTGTTTGACCTATCAGTCATGTTCACTTTTCAACATAAGGAATGATGGCAGCCAGCATATTTACTGTTTATAGATTTGCACATTTCTCTGAATATGAATTGCCTGATAAATATTATTGTGCATCTCGACGCCGATACACAGAGCTTTAGGACAGTGTAAAATGACTGTCTTATTTTTTCAGATGATGCAAGTTTAATATTGAAATACACTGTTGGGCCTCCAGCAGCACATTTTATGTGGGGTTTGGCAGTATTTTTCTCACTGACAAAATATGAGCTGTAGTTTGTTGGTAAATTATCCTTGCATTTAGATTGGGTTTGGCCGCATATCATTCTAGTGACCATATCTTGTTATATTATATTGGAGAATCTAGTAATATATATAGAGGGGCAACAGGAGCAGCGAACAGCACCCCGGGCAGATCTCTGCGCTCTGGCAAGTAGGAAATATGGTGCAAGATACAGAGGCAAGTTTACAGATTATTAACTTGTCAGACCATATTCTCACAGATAATCAGGAGAAAATACTAGGCATGGGCCTGAATTTTTGCCCCACATCTGGGTTTAATTATGTACAAACCCGCATTGACTTCGACCAGTTTGTCAGAAAAATACGTCTAAAAAAGTTTTTTGCAACCACCGAGTTCAAAACACGGACAGTCACAGCATGTGAAGGAAGAACAGAAATATCCATCGCTGAAATTGGGGCGCTGTATGACTTGATAGAATTACAGAAAGGCACGGAAGTAAATGCCGAACAAGAGCAAGAAGCCATTGACTTTGCAGAATTGGAGATCAGAACGGATTGGACAGTCAAAAGCAATTTAAAACTAAAGTCCAACTTTAATCCGATGATCACTACGGGAACTAACATAGATGCATTTCAAACTTTGGTCATAGAAGATTTGGTCATAGAAGATCTAAAAAAGCTGAGAAGACGAAAAAGACAGACAACAAAAGACAATCTCACTATAAAGGACAGGTTGGCCCTGAAAGAATTACATGATCTCCCCAATTGTATAATCAAGCCTTCAGGGAAGAAACATAGTTCTCATGACCCGTGAATATTACAGTAAGGAGGCATACAAACAGCTAAATGATAAAAAATGCTACGAAAGAGTACAAAAGAATCCCACCAAAGAATTGGAAAAAAAGGTGAAAGATTTCGTAGCCATTTGGGAACACAAGGGCATTCTAAATGAAGACAACTGTAAATTTTTACAAACAACAAACTCCATCACCCCAACGATATATTTTTTGTATCATCGGTAGGCTCTGTTTTGGAGAATATGTCCAAATGTATTGATGAGACACTGTTTCCATTCGTCTCTTCATTACCCTCCTACCTCAAAGACACCAAGGACTTCCTATCTCGAATAAATCACATTCCTTGGGAATCGAATTATATGATGGCCACCATGGATGTGGTGGCATTATATACGTCCATCGGTCATGACTATGGAAAGAAAGCATGTGAAAAATACCTCAACACTAGATCGCTGAACTACTATGAACATACTCAAATGATTCTCCAAATGATCGATATGTGCCTGACGAATAATGTGTTCATTTTCAACGATGAATTTTTCAGACAAATACAAGGCACAGCTATGGGCACTACCTTTGCCCCATCCTATGCTAATTTGACCATGGGGGCTTGGGAAGCAACTGAGGTTGGGTCCGAACAAAATCAGACCCTTATGGAAGATGTCGTCATTTGGCTCAGGTACATAGATGACCTTTTTATAATCTGGAAAGGAACAGATCAAGGTTGGATGGAATTAGTAAGGTTATTGAATCAGAATGAGAACAACTTACGTTTCACCGAAACACACAGTCACTCTTTCATAACCTTCTTGGATGTGAACCTTCGCATAGTTGATCAGACTCTGACGTGTGAACTACACAGAAAACCCACCGGCTCTAATACGCCATTACACGCTGAAAGTGGTCATCCGAAGAGTCTCATTTGGAGCGTACCTTATGGCGAGTTCATAAGGATAAGACGGAATAGCTCCACTTTGGAAACCTATGATCAAGAGAGTAGAATAACTGCTAGAGGTTTCAGAGGACAATGTTATCCAAAAAAGGTTATTGAGAGAGCGTACCTGAAAGCAAGAAGTCAAGACAGACAAGCTCTGTTGGTGGATAAACACACAACGACCAATATAGAAAATGAACCGACTCGCCTCATCCTGACTTTCAACAGTCAAATACCAGACATTAAACGGGTGTTACAAAAGCACTGGAAGGTATTAACCATAGATAAGGACATTGGGAGATCTTTGAAATGGTATCCGGAAATCAGTTTGAGAAGAAATTCCTCTATCAAGGATACATTGGTTCATAGTTTTATGCAAAAAGAAGAAGCTGTAGGCGCCAATATATGGCTGACAAGGAAAAAGAGCGGATTCCATAAGTGCACAAGGTGCAATATATGTAAATTTGCCAAGAATTGTGACACTTTCAAGCACCCCATAACAGGAACCACGGTGGCCATCAATGAGAAAATTACGTGTGAGACAGAATATGTGGTTTACATCCTGGCATGCTCCTGCAAAAAATGGTATGTTGGGAGTACAAAATGTAAATTAAAATTGAGAGTACAACAACATGTGAGAGCCATCCAACATAAAGATGCCAATTATCCGATGGCGAAACATTTCACAGATTACCATGAAAGTGACATGAAGAGTTTTTGCTTTTTTGGAGTCCACACGATTGAGACTGGCCCAAGAGGGGGAGACAGAGAAAGCAAGCTGAGGCAACAAGAGACCCGCTGCATCCTTGATTTTGAAACTAAACAGCCAAATGGACATAATATTGACGAAGAGCTTTACACCTTTGTAGGACATTAGAATCATATTGCTGGATACCAAGTACTTAGTATTAATTGGTAACGTAATGTTTTGTTGTGCAACGTTTTTAATAGTGATTTTTTAACGTTTTTAGGGGATCACGGTATATTGGTATGTCACAGATGTGGGGTGGTTGTCTCTGATATTAACATCTCCTTGAGACTTTACCGGCTTAAGAATTTGGACATGGTAGATAAGGTTGTAAATATGTTGTATTGGCATTCCCAAAAATGCATCAAACTGTGGTTGAATGTATAATAGTGAGAATGAATATGCATATGAAGTCAGCACTTTAGCACCATGCACTTTTTGATAATGGCAGCAAGCACTATGCACTTTATAACTGAAGGCTGCTAATAATCGACCAAATTGTTGGTTGATGAAACCAGGCTGCTAGCACCATGCACCTTAAGGAGAATATGCATGTTTTGACTTTTTTGCACTAAGCACTTGATATATGGAGAATATTATATTCTTGATCAGAGAAATGATGCAATTGCGGGGGATATGCAATGCTAAAATAAACGAATTATAATGGTGAGGATTGTAATTAAAACAGTGAAGAAATTAGAATAATAATAATTATTGCTTTGGCACAATCATTATTTTAATGGTCCAAGGGATAATCATATTACGGGAAGGATATGATTGTGCGCTAATGACTGATAGATATACCACCTATTATAAAATGGCCACCACTGTTCCTATGTGACATTAGTCCCTCCTTTATTTTGATTGCCATTATATAGATTTCTTTCTATGTCCATTACCATGCTGCCGGCGTAAGTTAAAAACAAGGAGGTGTCAGAGACACAGTGTTGTGAATAAGCCGCAAGTGGTGCGGCAAACGCGTCGACTGTTTTTGGGAGAGCCGGTATCGATGGCGGCTACACATATGGTGCTATGATGTGGAACTTATTTATGAGTTAATAAAGAAGAAATGTCCACTGAATTTGGAGTGCTGGGCGGAGTTCTTATACGCACGGAAAGGCGAGTGCTCCTCACTGGCTAGCGAGGCTGCTAAGTCTTGGAGAAACATATATATACATATATATATATATATTATTTGCAGTATTTTGTGGTGGTATGTTGTTTGCGGTATTTAGTGGTGAGTTTAGTTTTCTTCCTTACATTATGACCCCATCATAAACAAAACCTTCCTTTCTATTAGAATACCTCCCAGTGATCTATAGAGAGCCATTGACCTATGCATACAATGAAACCCAACACTTTTATATAGAGCTCAACCTACAGATTGTGGCCGGTATCACTGGCTTATCTACACCAGCAATCTATGCGCCCGTAGGCATTACTGGCTCATAGACCTCCACTAATCTATATTTTATATTAGATTCCCTCTAAACAACATGAAAGGAGGACACACACACACCTATTTTATGACTGCTTATTCTGGTCGTTATTCTATCTGCATGGGCAAATTGACAAATGTATTACCAAAGAGAATGAATCTCCCCTGTGTCTTCATATAAAGTCCCAAATGCAAAAATGACACTAAACAATTCGTTTTTATATTCTGATTATATTATATGCAAATACAATTCACAATTATCAATTCATACCATGAACATTACACCATCATCTGTAATACAAGAAAAAGAAACAGAACAAGCAGGCCTTTTAAGAACATGGGTTACTTTTTAACATTCTAAACATGGCAAAGTAAAATGCAGGGGATTTCATTTGCTATCCTGCCTACATGACATTCTAATTCAGTCATCCATACGACCGTACACAGTGACTTCACTTAAACTTATCTGCTTACCAGAGTATTTGTTTGTTCTTCCACACGACCTAGCTTTGCTCGCCTCAGAAACACAGGCCCAGTCAGCGAACTGCTCCTGTAATCTTGGGTGCCTGGAATGAACGGCGAGAAATGATCAAGCCTGCGCCCAGTGACACCAGGCACTTCTGTCTTCAGAGCCCAGTCAACCCAAACTGAACTCTCTCTGTAAGCTTTCCCATTAGAAAAACCCAGAGCCTTCCAACATTCGACGTGGCATATCTGCAGACACTTTTTTCCAATCATATTAGCAGAAAATGTGTTCTGTTACCACCCTCATGTTCCAAACAATGAGAGCTTCAGAGCATAATAACTGTATCTCTTTGGTTTCCTGTTGCCTTCTTCTCTGCTTTCAGCACTCAACACAGAAAGAGAAAAGAATAAGAAAAATAATGCCAGTGCACATTTAAAAACGAATTTCAAAATATGTATTTCACCTCATTTTGTAAATGGAACTACATTATAATGTTAAGGGAGTTAGAGTTAGTGTTTAGTAAATGTTAATTAGTTAGTCAGTTATATAAATAATGTAGTCTTCTATGTATGAGGTATTCAAGAAACAAAATGGTGCACTTCATTCTCTGCAGTTTCACATTAGGCTTTTGCTGCGTTATGAATTCTATACCTAGCATGCCACCAGCAACATATTCACATGTTATATTGGCAACAAAAAAATGACTATATGTGTGTGCCACATTACTGCTGGCAACAACAAACAAAAAGAAAATGTCATTACATTTGGTGAAGCGCTATATATATTATAAAGCACTATATATATTACTACAGGCCAAAGGCAGGGCCTTAAGCTGAATATTGCTAAAACAAACATTATGGTCTGTCAACTGCCAAGGAGTAAGCCGGTGCCCTTACCTCAGGTTGAGCTTGCTGATGATGACCTAACTATAGAGATTGATGAAACATATGATTAATTAATGACAACAATCTCAATTAACTAGAAACTTCAACTAGACAAAATAAATCATGTTTTAGCACAAAGGGGCAAAGCAGTTATACATTATTTTTAACAAAATGGAGAAATTGGCAATTCCCTGAGTACCACATGAATTGCATTTTGCCAGTCCATTTACATTATTCAATTTTGCACACTCAACGCCCTTTACAATATTTAACTCACATTTCTTCATATAACATTAAGATAATTATCAAATTCCTGACTTATAGAAACTCCATCACATAATATTCATCACCTTAATTATACATTTCATCACATAATAATATCAATCATCAAGTAACAAATTGTAACACTTTTAACAAATTTAAAATCGCAAATATTACAGAGTTAGATGACCCATTCAATAAATAAGACCAAAATGCCTCAATGTCAATAGAATCTGACCTAAAACATATTTCCCAAAAAGCAATAATCTTTTAAAAACAAAATAGGGACATATAATGAAGAGATGCTTCAGGGTTTCAATACTATGTTAATTCTTACAAAATCTACAAAAACTAATTTCTGTTGCAATTATTTTCCTTCTAACTAACTATTCCCGCATAGAGAGATAATTGGGTTGAAATCTTAAAAAAATCATATCTCCACTTACGATGTGGAAAAAGTCACATATAGGCAGGTAACATTCCAGCCTTCTTATGTTCATATAGGAGATGTTTCAAACAGCTATAACTGTATGCTTTCAATAGTTCTCCTCCAATCATCAATTTTCTTGAAAATCAGCAACTTAATATTCAAATTGGTTAAAATAAAAGCCAGTTCTCCTAATATCTTGGAACATATTTACATCTTGATAACATTGGGCGATTTTGCCCATTCTCCAAGATATAGTTCATATTTTCATGAAGGGAGTTTTTAACTGGATTTAAAAATGTATATACTACATTTAAAAATCTCTATTGTGCTCTACATTCCAAATAGTATAATCCTAATTCATATCTAATGACTGCCACTGGTACACAGTTAGGTAACTTTAAAACCTTTCTCCACATAAGTGCGTCCAGAGATTCTAACCTGTCCAACAAACATAGGGGAAATGCCACCATATCCTATAATAACTTTGCATTACTCTGCCCTCATAGAATCTTATCAATGGCAGAATAGAACATTTACCATATTTGTTATCTATTATTTTCCTTTGGCTCCCCACATGTTCAGCTTCTCCATATTTTTCAATATAGCTGGCTTGTTAAAAATGAGAAAATCTAAATTAATTAACTTATCAATGTACTCCACTTTCTTTTGATTTAAAAACCAGGAATATTTTCCAGAAAAAAACCTAATTTTAGTTGTATATGTATTAATACTTAAAACATTTCTTTTTTCATTAGCAGCAAACACATTCAGCAGTCCTTGTAATCCAAAAACAGTGCAATCAAATAGCATTATATCATCTACATAAATCATACAGCAATACCCATATTTCTTAGTCTTAGGAGGGACAAATGCAGCCTGAATGATGTCTTCTTCCAAATCAGATATACATATAAGTTAAAAAGACAGGGTGCCAAAAGACAGCCCTGCCTAAATCCTGTGTCTGTTAACATTTCTTTTGACAAGGATCCATTTCTATCTAATCTAACCTGTATTTAAGTGTTGCTGTACAATTTAACTATTCACTTCAGCAAGACTTCTGGAATATCCCTTTTCATCAGTTTATGCTATAAGAGAATACAATTGATTGAATCAAAACCATTGCTAGGTCAATTAATGCTACATACACATAGTCATATTTTTGATGCCATGCTAGATCTTGTAACATTGTAATCATTAATTGCTGTAAACATTTTTTGATGAGCATCCATCAACATCAGCGGCCTATAATTACTCAGATATATTTTGTCACCTTTCCTAAATATTGTGAGAACATAAGCTATTTGTAAGGATTTAGGAACATATTCTATTATAGAAATTTGCAGTAAATATGCTGTCATAACTTTGGCCCATAATTCAGTTGCTTTCTTTAAAACCATATAATTAAAACCATTTTGTCCTGGTACCTTTGATGAGCTGGCATTTTTTATAGGCAGCAAAATGGAGTCAAATGATATCATACTTCCAATGTTCTCTGAGTTTTGGTCAAATGTCGGGTGTCAATATATCAATACCTCAGGTTTTTTATATGTAGCATCAAAATGAGCTATCCAGGAAGCTTCAGGTATAGAATTTTGCTGTAGTACTGCTTGTGATCAATTGTTTCCATTAATCACCTGCCAAAAATGTTCTGTATTCTTTTGCAACAAAACAACTGAGGGAGGTTTGGAGGTTTGAAGGAGATAATACCAACAGGCAAACCCTTCACCAAGGTAATGAACCTTAAATTTTGCACACAACAAATGCCTGTGGTACAACAAAATTTGCCGCCGCACGGGAAAAGGACACCATAAGGCGCTGTACCTTCACATTAAATACTAGTACAGATAAAGATTTTAAAACAACATATTTTAATAATTAATTTATGTCTTAAAAAATCCAAATACAGGGCAAAAAAATGAACGTGTCTTCCAACATAACACCTTAAATGAATTCAAATGTAGAGTGAAAGCACAAAAGCACACAACATATCAAGAAGGTGGGAATTATGTTTTTAACCCACACTCTAGTGCTGTGTACTCATTGCACCACATTCGTCAGCACCATCATTCTTGCAACCCATTCATACTGCTGAACTTGTTCTAAAATACATCCTTGGTATCTAAAAACACATCTTCAATCATACCCATGTTCATACAGCCCAGTATTCTTTTGCCCCAAAAGTTTCAGCATATATTCAGCATCATTTTTTTGCATAGTACAGTGATAATTCATCAACCATGATTTAAAATAAAAAATGTTGTCTTGATCTGTACCTTCATCAACTCTATGTCTATTGTGATCTTTTTGATATATCTTAATTTCGGTCTCATTAACCTTTTACGATCAAACCAAGGTTCTAATAATGACAATCCTTAGCCTAATATGATTATTTATTCATATAATTATTCTTTCCAATCAGAACTTGGAATTCTTCCTCATTAAAGGTATAACATTTCCATTCATTGTTACATTGGTTCCAATCCATTGCAATTATTCCATTACATTTATCTTTTTAAGGAAAGAGGCAAGCTGATCCTATTTCGGCCCTGGTTTATTATTAATGGAACACACTTGATTACCTCATTTGCCGATACCAGAATATGAACATTAACTGTTAACATTTTATGATCGCTATTTATGGTTTGCATTATTTCAAATGTCCTACCGCAATCATAGAGACTCATATTTACATATATATAAAATCCAATATAATCCAATGTTGCCTTCTTAACAGAATTGGGCCACATATTTACTAAGACAACACCCTCATTTGAGGTTTCATTCAGCCTTTTCATACCTAAAGTATTTAGAATATAACTTTCAATTCCCAATCATACATTTTAAGCAACTCATCATCCTCTATGGACACTGTCAGATCTAGACAAGTTACATTAAAATCTCCAGCTATAAATGTATAACTCTCTCAATTCATGCTAATCAAACTTTTCATAACATTTTCAAGATATTCCCAAAAAGTTTTCAAATCACTTATATCAACATGCCAATAGACATTCACAATAATACAATTGATGTACTGCTTCCCTCCGCCAATTCAATTATATTGCATAAGGCACATCTTTGGATATTACCCTCCTCTACTTACTTTCTCAATAGATAGATGAGATTTATTAAGTATCATAAGACCCCCTGATGGTCTACCATTTTTCCTTTGACAGCCGGCTTATTTGTTACATTGTATCCATCAAATACTAGGCAGTCCATAAACCATGTTTCTTTTTTTAGAATTATGTTGTAATTCCTTGGGCCATCCAGTTGTGGACCCCTTACTCACTGTGCTCAAAGAGGCGCAGCTATACCTCACTGATGAGGCCCAACAAGGCTGAAAAACGTGTATTGGGTTGCTCTTGGTACTCTTGTTCAGAAGAGAATTGCCGTAGCATTTCGGTGCTGGACTGCCCATGTGGGCGGAACAAAGAGTGAAATGCAGATGGACATTTCCTTTCTGTGAAGGGTACAGTGACCTAAAGTGTGGCTGCAGACTCTCAAGTGGGTACCTTCCCAAAGAACAGGTCATTTAGCTGTGTTTGTTTTTGCATAGGCGTGACTATGGACTATTTTTTGAGTATTCCCATTTAGCCCACACTTGCCACATGCCTGCTACATGCTGCAATGTGCTTTTTGTTTACAGTAACAGATGCAGGTGCTGAGCCGAGCTGAGGCTCCCAGGCAAAGCAAAAGAAGACCTATCCCCTTAAGGTCTCAGCATTGATTTTGGATAACTTTATTCTCGATTGGTAATATTGTAAAATGCTCATCCTTTTTCCAGCATTCTGAACAGCCAAACAGTATTCACACTTAGCCACACTTGCCACCTAGTTATAACCAAGTGTGCTGAAACCTCCAAGAATTCCTTAACTATGGGTTCCCTCAGATGTCCTTAACCTTAATATCTCCTTTACTCCTCATTAATCATCTGCCAGGCATTCATTCTCTAAGATTTCTTTGCAAGTGTCTGCCTCACGCTCCCACTTCTTCTTACAGTGGATTACTTTAGCCCCTTCCTAGGGTTTACTGTGTATTCTCCCCTGACAAGATAGCGCCCCCCCCCACTTCTTTGAGTTCACTTTCCACCCCTCATATGCTTACTATCTCTTCCTTCCATGCTTAAGACCTCCTCTTTCCTCACTTGATGTTGACCTTCCTACTGCCAAATAATTTGTACCTCCTCCTTCCTCTGTTAATGTTTATCTTCCACCAAAGCACTTTGTATCCCCTCCCTTTATGTTTTCCTTCCAACCTCCCCGCATGCTAGGCCTCCCCCTTCCTCCATTTCAGCTCCTCCACTCTTTCCACCACAGTCTCCTCTCCAAAGTTGCCCCATTCTATACCCTTCTGTAAACTCCATCCTATAGCACCATCTCTAAAACCTCATCCACCAGATTGAAGTTTCTGGATTGTATAGGTAGGTGGCACATCCACCTGGGCTGTTTCTTTTGTATGGCCTACACAGGTGGAACTGGGGCTATGCCTGTCTCTGATTGGGCCAAGTGATATGGGAGAGATGGGTACGCAAGGGAACAGACCTCATCTGTAAAGTCTACTTACACCTTCTTGGATTTAAGATTGATCACTCCAACCCACTAATGAACTTCCTAGACTGAAGTCTTATTTGTCCCCAGCATGTTTTGTATTTGTATTGTGTGTGCATCTGCAGTATCTGGAATTGACTCTTCTGTGCCAGAAACTAGAAACATTGTAACACTGCTATGGGTTTCATTGGGCAGTAATTGGCTATGTGTCCCTGTTTTATATCGAAAGATTTTCTCACTGGCTAAGGAGCTATGTTGCCGTTTTAAATCCCAGTTACTCCAGTGGATATGTTAGGGTTTGGGAATCAACACAATTCCATCAATAACCTCACATCACAGTGGTAGTTAAAGCCTCAAGTTGCATCTGTGGAATATTGGGTCAGTTCAGCTTCTGCGTTTGAGGGTAGCAGTGTTATGAAAGGAGCTATGTGATATGATCAGGACTGGTAAGGAGATACTGCCACCATACCAGTCATGAATACGCTTAATCTCTTCCCCTTAAAGGGATCTGTATGTATACCCTCAATAGTGCTGGCTTTTGGATCTGCATATGGGCTGCTTTGAGCCACACCTAGATTTCTAAGCTGTATTGATGACTCCACCTATGTATTTCCTGAAGTTGTAGAAGTTGTACACCCTGTGAGAGTCCCCTTCTTCTGTGCCATGATATAGTAGGGATGGCATTGGGATCCTCTGTGTACCTCGTCCATGACCGGCATTCCCTAACCTGGGTTGACCCGCGGGCCATCCGACCACCCCTCTGTCAATCCCCAAGTTTAGGCAGGGGACTTCCATACAGTAGTTACAGTAGATGAACAAGCACATATAAGTGCTACCCATACATGTAACAGACCTGTTGGGTAAAACTAGGGCATTTTGCCTGGTAATCCTTCACTCAATTCGGAATCTCAGTAAATGAGTAGACTTGTGGTCATGCCTCTAGAAAAAAAGCTCTAGGGTGGTGCTGTTTTACATTTTAGACTGTAACTTACAAGCTTTGAAGGTGTTGTTTGTGACGAGAAGATTTGATAATGTGAGTTGTGGTGCACTTTCGTATGCATAACCGAGGACGGGAGTTAGGAGTTTTAGAAATAGGAGAGGAGAATGGGAGTAGGAATTGTCTATATGCTATAAGGGGGACATATGGAATGTGGACATTGTGCTTACTTATTTATTTGCATGTATAAAGCACACAGACAGCCCAGAGGCATTGTGGCAGTGACATGGAAGTGGTTTAGTTACAGTTGCAGGTAGGTGTACATACTTAAGTACATGATGTGTTACATGGAAGGAGATATAGCTGCTCATACGGTTACATGGTGTATAGCATATCGTGGCATAGCACAGTGCATATAGCTGTTATTACATGAGAGTACATCATGGCCTGGCATGGAGACACCGCTGGTTTAGGTGAGGGGTTTAGGAGAATAACCTGGTTTTGATAGCCTTGCAAAACGCAGGGTGTCAGGGTTCAGATCTGAGGGCGAGTGGGAGGGTGTTGCATTTCCTGGCAGCGATGAAGGGGAAGCTTAAACCACCCACTCTGGAGCACTTGACTTTGAGTACAAGCAGAATTTCGGCATATGGTGTTCTTGTAGGTCTGGAGGATAGATGTATGTTTACTCTCTGAGATAGGTAGTATGGGGCTGTGTGATGGATGCACTTATGTTTTAGGGCAATTGTTTTAAAGAGGACACGTTTGAGGACGGCAACCAGTGGGCTTGTCGTCTGGCTGCAGAGATTTGTTCCCTTTTTGGGATGCCTATGGCAGCACGTAGGGTGTTATTTTGGATGTTTTGAAGTTTGTCAAGGTTTTTGACAAGGTGCCCATAAAGAGGATGTTGCAGTTGTCCAATCTAGAACTGATTAGGCCTCTAGCAATAGCTAGGCAATTAGCTGTGGAGAGGAATGGCCTGGATGCATTTAGGAGTTTAGTGTAGTAGGTTGCAGTGGAAGCAATGGCGCTGACTTGTCTGGACATGGATAGGTTAGCGTCTAAGTAGACCCCAAGTGTTTTTACTGGGATAACGGTGTTGTCAATACAGAAGGATGAGTATCAGTTGTCAAGTTTTCTCAGAGTGTCAGTCGGTCTTTTCTGTTATAGTTCTGTCTTTTCACCGTTGAGGCAAAAGCAAAAGCCAGTTTTCAGCCATCCAAGTATGTATGGTGGTGTGTAGGTGGCATTGAGGGTCTTGGCATCTGCCTCATAATCGCCGAACAGAGGGAGGAGAACTTCAGTATCATCAGCATAGTTGGTGTACATGATGCCGAGCAAGTCAAGTATTTTGAAGAGAGGTCTGGTGAAAATGTTGTAGAGCTTAGGGGATATGCAGGAGCCCTGTGGTATTTGGCATTGAATGATGGCTGGTTTTGCAAACACCTGGTCATAGAATACTCACATGGCTCTGCCTTGGATGAAGGAGGAGATCCAAGTGATGGTGTTGGCGGAAAGGTGTGCGGAGGAGGAGAGGTGTTGACAGAGCAGTTTATGGTCAGCCAGGTCAAATGTGGCCGAGAGGTCTAGGAGGAGGAGTAGGGCAGGTTTGCCTGTGTCTATGATGTCATCCATTTGGTTCTTTAGGTCAAGCAGGGCCATTTCCTGGAAGTCATAATTGACCTACTCTCAGCCATTCAGAATATTTAAAATGCATTCTAATAATTACTGGTATTGACTGATATTTGAACATTCTGACTTCAAAATCAGACAGGGAATCAGCAGTGCAATTCCCAGAAAAAGATTTGATTGAACAAGACACTTCCTCTGTGAGATAAGTTTTTTTTTTTTCACTGCAACATCCTATTTAGCAGAACAACAAGAACGTTAAAACATGGGACAATGTTTTCACTTTCTTATAGAGAAACAGTTAACTTTTACATGGCCACCTAATGCATGCTCATTTTAAACCAGATCCAGTTTAACCAAGTTTGCCATTTCAATGTTTAACATTTAAAGACAATCTTGTTATTTAAATAATAAATAATGAAGCCACATTTAATTTTCGAATTCAGTTTGTCGATTTACTTTCTCATTATTAAACTAACATTTTTACTTCATGGCCAAAGCTCCAAAACATGCATTGTTACTACCATTAGGTGCTAATAGCCTTCCTTGTAGACTGCTGGAGGGATCATCATCGCTTGGTAAAATGACCCTTCCCCAACTTATGGCCCAAGGCAAACTTCATTGCGGGTCATTATCCCGCTATAATGACCCATCCCTCGGTCTATAAGGCTATAAGACTGCAGGCTTACAGAGGTACCATGGAACCATTTGATATATACATAGTGCAGTACTAAGCACACAGCAAACAGGAAGAATGTATTGGACAGTGGGAAATGTGCTAACTGTGGCTCTAATGCAGTACTAAGCAAATTGCAAATGTACAGAATGTACACAATGTATTGTCCAATTTAACAATTGCTTACTGTGACCTTAAAACCTTGGAAGTCAGATCTTACTGTAATGTTGACATAACTCCTCCAATTTGTTACACAGCAGAATAATCAATGCAATAATTAATGTCACATGTATTGCTCATATAATGACATTACGAGTTTGCCAGTAAGACAGCAGAAATATTACTGGTGCTGGTAATTTGGATGTGGTTGTACTGGCACTGGTAATACCGCCAATGGTGTTCCAGCAAACTCGTACTGTGCCGATATGCTAAAAGTGCCGGTAACCGGAATTACTGCCACGGTTACACACACAGTACTCAACACTGCTTCATTTTATCATCCACTCTTAGTTTGCACATCTTAAGCACACTGTTTTATGCCCCTTTCAGAGTTCAAAAACAGTACTACCAATAAAAGCGGCACCATTTTAATTAATTGATTACAACACTCATTAAGAAATACAGCATGAGCCTAATGATAATCATGCAAGGATGGGTCATATAATCTATTTTGGATGGTGTCTTTTCTTGATACTTTTGGTTGGTGGTAAATTAGACTGATGGTTATTTTGCACAAAGTGATTATTGTATGTAGGGGACTACCAGATTCAGCATATATATGCTATTGTTCTCCTCCAAACACTTGTTCACATTTGCAAATTGGAGCACACAAGCAGGTGTACATGTCACTGCCATTACTTTGTGGCAGACAGCATTTACAACGGACTCCTGTGGAACCAGCCTGTTTTTATGGGGGCATGAACATGAAATGCTGTTGAAAAACTGGAGTCATATAAATGTGGAAGAGAAATGCACAGCAAACATGTTAAAAAGTTCTTGCTCTTCTACTCTGCCTCCCAATGGCATAGAGATCACATTGGAGCTAATTTTCGAGTTCCCAGAGCTGTTTGCCTGTCTAAATACCCCCATTCACGTGCCCCAGAGTTTTAATAGTTTTGAAGGCAAAGGGTGAGGTGGAACAAGAGCTATGTTTCTGCCTCACTTTTGCCCACTGCCTTTCAAATCAACTTGGTTTTAAGGCAGCATGAGATTTTCATGATGGAGTAAAACCCAACTGGAAACCCTCAAATAGTAAATGGTCCCACCCAGAGTATTGGGCAATCTTCTGCAGAAACTGAATCTCTAGCAACGCCCCACCGGTACCAATCATGTGGAGCCATCACTATTTGATCTCATTCACTGTCAAAATTCCAAACCGCATGATGTCCACAAATGTAAAACTCCCTGCGACAATCAAAAGAACCTGGAAAAGTCTTGAACTGTGAATGCTAACAGAGCTACTAAATAGACTGTCTCAGGACTCAGCATAAGAGAAACATGACACCGAAAAACTGAGGGAACTCAGAAAAAAAAAACACAAACTGGAAAAACAATGAAGTCACTACAACCAATCAGAAAACTTATCAGACAAAAGCAAATACTGACCACAAATCCAAATTTGCAAACAGCAGTCCTGATTTTTTTTAAAAAACGTATTACACTACAAGAATCCAATTGACAACAAACCCACAAAAGTATTGTTGAAAATCATAAAAGAAAATAAAAACCCAACCTCATGCAATAAATGTGTCCTACCATCACAATCCCTCTTTGACAACATCACAACCCATGTAAGAACAAAAACATAATCAATACAACAGACCTGAGGAGGAGGTTATGATGAAGGGCAAATGACAATAATTAATGTGGCAATGGATTGCCTCTGCCATTAATGGCTTTTATCAGACCTCTCAACTCACGTTTTTGGCAGTGTCACTCTCCCTTGATTCAGTCCACTTACCCGAAAAACCCTTAACTCACCCATTCATTCCAAAGGGCTCTCATCCACTAAAAACATAATCACCAGTTTTCACGCTCTATGGCGACAGAAATGGTTGGGAGGCATGCCTTTGTTGAAGGCCTTCGCCTGGCTCAGACTCTCAACTTGGGCTAGTGGTCGGTTATGGGTCGAGTCACCACACTGTTTCAGATTTTACCAGTGCAATATGCTCACTTAATATCTCCAGCTGTAAATTACATACCGATCCTTCATTTTAAGATATTGACCCACATTCTTACGGAATAACTCTGTAATCACGTGCAGCACTGCCACCAACAGTAGCAGAGGTGCGTTTTTAAAGACCACTTGCAATACATGAATACTTGGTGTAGGCTTTAATTAACTACATTGATAATGTCATTATTAATGGCACACGTCAAAAGAGAAGATAGCCATCTAAAAACCAGTCACCTATAGATTGACATTGCTGCGCTGATTTTGTATCTTCTCATGGGGTTGGCATCTCACACAGGGTAGTGGCAAATGTAAGGTGTCACCTGCTTCCCACTAAACGTTGCTGCATTATTTACGGGCTACAACTACGTACATCCATTGCATCTATCCTTTTTCAATCAATCACATACATAAAAAATGACATGAACTTTTTCTTTACCAGTGCTTAAGTGCTTAATGTGTGTTTCAAGACAATGTTCCTATCGTTATATTTGACTTTTCTATCACTGATTCGAAAGTTCTATCGAGAAAAGCTTGCATACAAATTCTCCATCTTTACTATCATCTTGGAATGGGCAAAAACAACCACAGATGGCAAACTCCTAACATTCTACCTCTGAACTGGCAGATATTGCCTTTTACCAAGTATGGCAATTAAATTTAAGAGGCATTTCGCATATATTTCTTTGGATGCATTACATGGTTTTTCTTCACCGGCTGCTGCAAGGGGCAACCTGTGGTTTTCGATTAAGCTGATCTCACAGTATGATGGACATTTTCGGCAGATGGCACTATTTGTTTGGTAATAAACCTTTTCTGTGGTTATATTAGCTGAAGATGCTGGTAGGGATTGATTATTCCGCTTTCTCTTGTTCGCTTTCTCTTGTTCTTGGTTATAATCAAGTGAATGGGTTTAGTAACTTGCGTGGTCTTCTCACTAGTTATGTAAAATGTTTAATAAACCTTTCTGATATACAAGGTGACAACATTTGTATGCAGTTATGCTTATTAATTCAAATATGCTAGCGGGTTGTAGTTGTCATAATAAGAGGTCAGTTCCAAACCGTGCCTTGAAATAATCCTTAGGCTAAATGTACCTTCAGTTACCTATGTTTATAACCATTATCATATTTAAATAGAATGTTATTATTATATTGTTATTATAAAACAAATACTACCTCTGAGGGTTTGATCATTATATATGACTCATGCACAAAAAATATGATGGTTTTCCTTTCTGTAAGAAAGTTATATAATGTACACCCAACTGCAGACATGCTGTAGTCTAATATGTTTATCCAGTTGAATGTGATTTTTTCCCCGACATCTTAAGTCTGGGACACCATTTATAGGTGAGTCTGACTAATTGGCTTCTGCCCTGCAGGAATATAATTGACTAGTAGAGGCCAAAGTGCCGGTCAATGCTGGCTCTTCTACACACCAAGAGTGAACCCAATCATAATGGCAAAACAGGTAAAGTTAAGGGATATACCTCCTATGCCTTTTGTGGTAGCGTGAGCCGAGGGAAGGTTATACTCTCATCAGAGGTTTAAATGTGAAATGTGAAAGGCAGTAAAAACCACAATGTTCAAAATGTATATGTTCTTGAGTTTCAAAAACCATTCATGGGGCATAGGCTGTGTCTAGGGCTCAAAATCGAACAAGGGTCAATTATCAGGCAAAAAGAGCTTTGTAGTGTCTTGGCAGTTGAACCACAGTAAACCAAGCTTCTTGGTGCTGTTCAGCAGTTCAATTCGTTTCAAAGTGTGGCAGTCAAGGTGGTCCAAGCAGATGTCAAGGCAGGGTCGAAATGACAAAGGCTGAGGTTCAAAGTGATGCATCAAGCAATGCTGTTCTTGGGTGTTACCAAGTTCAGTTAAACAGTTGAGGTAAAACTGTGGACCGGCTGATTACAGGATGTGCAGGCGAGTTGGTTCAATGCTGGCAGCATAGGATGCAGTTCAGAAAGAACAACAGGGTCAATTTGCAGTGATGCTTCTATTTTTGAGCTCCGGCAACAACACACTTCAACTAATATGGTGTAGCATTGAACTTGTACGAATAAGTGGTACAGATGATCGAAGGTTGATTAGTGCCAAAGGCAGCTTCAAAAGGTTTTGTTGATTAAAACTAAGTTAAATATGCTCTAATCATAGCTTGCAATTGTTCAATGGCAAATGTACAGGAATCCTGGCAGTCTTGGCTCTCAAGAGCTGTGAGTCCCACTCAAGGGTCTCGGGTCAAAAGTATTCCTTTTCTAAATCTTCCAACCACAGGAGAGGCTGGCAAACACTGGCAGGATCCTACAGCAGAGTGAGGTTCTGGTACCAGTGTGGCTGGCAAAGGGGCAGGTCTTTCTCCAGTAGTAGGTCACCCCCAAAGTGCCCCTGGGATGGTTAGGGGACAGAGCTTGCCTCTGCCTTGGACTACCTGTCTTTACCTTACAACTGGAGGACATCGGAAATGACTGCTCTTCCAACATGGTCCAGATAAAATCTTCTTCAATGGTTGATGAACAGAGATGATTCAACGAAGGAGTGGGAGACCCAGTCTTTTGGAGGCAAACATCTAAAAGTGAATGGGCAAAGGGCAATCCCTGCTTTTGAACAAGTGAACTCTGTCTTCTGACATTCCACCCAAAGTGCTTTGTGTTAAAGGAAATGGAGGGGACAGGAAAGGAGAGAGGTAAAGAAAGAAAACAAAATGGTGGAAACATTCTCCAGCTGGTCTGAGCTCCCTCTGCTTACACTAACCCTGAGCCCATCCATTGTCAATAGCATCAAAGGCCCTTATGGCATGCAGCACTGTGATGTGAGGCTAGTCCGTGAAGGGTGTGTCCTTTAATTCATTTTCATAACACAGCTTCCTGTGGAGTGACTGCCTCACTGGAGAGTGTGTCTTCTGACCGCACAAAGCATCAAAGTGAGGCAACCCACAGGGCTACAGTCTTCTGTGGAGAAGCTGAGGCAGCCTGCATTGGGGGAATACACATAACCCTTGCATAGCTAAGCTGTGCTCAAGTGGCTGACAATGTGTGATATCAATGTTATGTGTCTTGGATAATTATGAGAAATTCTAGCCAACATACCTTGAACTCAGGTATGGCTTATATTTACAGTTTAATGTTCCGCAAGGATATAACTCTCATAGATATGTGGTTTTGGAAAAAGGGTTGCATGTCTTAAATGAATCCCTTGCACAGCAGAGACTTGGCTGTCACTGCAGCTGTCAAGAGGGCACCTGTGAACCCTGACCCTGTTCTGTGCCACTGGAGAGCAGGCATTGCAGATCTGGGTACTGATCCAGCAGGGCACAGCTGTGCAATATGCTTTTGCCATGGTGTTTCTGAAAGGGGGACCTGGTTGGCAGGTCACCCTATCTGAGATGGAATTACACACATAATTATATTAGTCAATACAAATACAAAAAACCAGGGCATCTACACCCTTGCCAAAAGGCTCATGTTTAGAAGTGATTAAATAAGTATTGTGAATAAGCAACAGAGGGGAAGGTCCGAGAGACTCCCCAGCCAATCAGGTAGATTGAAATGTAGTATTTACCTGATGGAACAACTTGTGTTTCCAGTCCCCTGATCAGTGCAAGTCTGTAATATTCCCTGCCAAGAAGCATGTAAGTTCTCCACCACCACCACACCATCCCAATATCCACCTCCCAGCACACTCCGTTACCACCTCACTTACATGGAGCTTGCTGGCCCCTCACTGGTCCCTGGATCACTCTGTTTTCCAATGCTTCCTCACGACAGCAATGGCAGACATGAAAAGGGAGAAGGGACTAGACGTAGTTACCTTTTCCCTTGACCATGGCACCATCTTGGTTTAAAGTTTAGACCCGGCATCTGTGTCATTTCTCAACTTAAAAAAATAATAATAAATGAGCTATGAGCATCCAGGGAAACCATGCTGGGAACCTAACAGCAATAAACCCCTCTGGGCCCGGGGCTTTACTGAATCTGGTAATTCCTGCAGGTAACATTAAGGTCCTTGCTTTGCTCTTGCCTTTAACTGACCACAGGCATTACCTGATCCGGTAAAGCCTCTGCCCATCTGGGTTTTTGCTTAATTAATTGGTCTTGACAAAGCCTATCAGAAAACAGATTATTATATATCTGCACAGGTTTTATCACACTCCATATTATCAAAAACAATGTGCACTAGTGCAATAAAGAATTAGGCTGTCTTTTTGTGCAAAGCTTGCTGCATACCAGGAAATGAAATGTATTCACTACATTTCTTTCCTTTTCATGTTACTCAGTAACACAAAACGTCTGCTTTTTGTTGCTTTAATGAATTTAGTTTTAGATAATAAGGATTATGGTTTAACCAGATGGCTCCATTTCAAACTATCTAAAAGCAAAATTGGTGCTAAAAGCATTTGCTCTATTTTTTGCACACGGGCAAATATTTGATAATCTAGCACCAGCTGTGTTCTTACCAGAAATATAAAAGGACGTATGCAGCGTGGCAAGGGGGCATTCAGTTTCTGCTCGAAGTCAAAAGTATAGATTAAAGGCCTTGTGCGTCGAAAGCATTACTCTATTTTGTACATGAGCCCACAGATCAAATGTGCAGGTCAATGTTATTGACACAATATGTTCTTATGAAATACAATGGCTACCGTCATGTACATGAATGCCAATTCTCCAAAATTCCAGGAGTAGTGTAAGTGGAATCACACAGAGGTGTCACATGACCTTTGTTCTCAATTACATCACAGGAAGTGACATTATATGGTCCTTTGATCCTGGTGATATGGCAGAAAGTACCACCATGCAAATAAGATTCGATTTATTAAAATAACATCTTAATAAGCAGGTTAAAATAAATATTTCCCTTAGCAACCATGTGATACCTTTACTGCTGCCTTGATAAACCTTGGGTGAGTTTATGATATGACAAGGTTGCACCTAGAAAGAACATAGGCTGGGGCTCTCAGCTCATATACCAGTATAGCTTATGTCTCCAGTTGTTATCATTGTAAGCCAATTGAAGTCTTATGTGCACAGCATATTAAAATGCTAAAGACAACACTACGCTCCCAGCTGCTGCTAGAAAACATCAAATGTAGCCTTCCATATGCATATAATGTCATATGGTAGTCTCACATATGACGCATGATCATAATATGTAAGGTACAGCATAACATTTCAAGGTACTGCCAACATATGACACATGCAGACTACTACCTACCAACATTCTTTACCTGTTTTAGTGTTGAATGCTGCATATTGTAATACGATATATGGTGAACCATAATTTATCAAGTTGCTGCCATCATAGTGAAGCTCCAATTCCTCAAAATTGTTATTGAATGCCATTTAAAGTGTCATATCTCTTATATAGTTCTCATATGTAATGTGCAGATCCACGTGTGCAGATTCTACCACTAAATGGAAAATGTAGCTTCAAAGGCATTAGTCATGAGGTGCAATACCAGCCAGTGCAGATCCAGCGTTCCATGTGGGAGGCGTGGGGGGGTGCAAGTACAAGCTTGGAAAAGTATTTTAGCAAGGCCTTAGACCCAGGTAGTGATGCAGTGGTCACGTGGTTTGGTGATGTCACTGGGTAATTAGAGTACACATATAGCTGTGCCACACATTTGGGAGCTGATAGGTTGGGGGCGATGCAGAAAATACACGTGCAGAGGTTCTAGAGGGGACTTGGGTCAGTACACCTATGTTAATAGGTAGAAGGACAGGTAGGTGGGGCTTGGTTTTAAGTATGTAGGTTGAACTGTATTAAGTGGCATTGTAAATTGCTGAAGGGAGCAAGAGGATGGACATATTGGGACTGATTAGTGTTGAAAGTTGCAGAAGTATCATGGTCTACCCGAAGGCTGCAGTATCCGCTTAATTGGATTTTATTTTCACTGCTGAGTTGAGAAGCTCATGGAGAAAAGTTCAGGATGCAAAGGCATGCCAAACAGTGCAGTTAATTATTGTGCGGGAGTATTTTCTCAAGGGTATGAAATTGCTCTCCAGAGAATAGGTGCTGTCTCAGGCGATAAACTAATGAATACACAGTGATTGTGAAGGACACAGTAGGATACACAAATGGGCTCAGATCACGGAAATGCCAAATATAGAACTAGAAGGGGAGCAAAAGTGCCCCAATTGACCACAGAGCATTTGAATCAGGAACAAACGTGTGTAGTAGAACAAACAAATAGAAGGAATTAATTTCTATCAAACACATGTTTTTTTTTCATGCATCTCTTTATTGTGAGAAGATAGCTAGAAGGTTGGGGCCAGAGTTGGCACATGTATCATCATTAGGTGAACAAAGCATGCAGGTTCATGGTGCGAGGGGCAGGGGGTCCAATGAGGAGAAGGGGATTGTGTGTTTCAAGGGCTACAACATACTGGCGGTTTTGGTGGTATGCTATGTCCTGCACTGTCTCCAACATAGTGGTCCAATTAGCATAGAACATTTTATGACCTTGTGCTATGAAGGATGCCAGCCACCCAATCAGTATGCCACATTGTTTTCTGAACAGCAGATTATGTTGTCATTACGTTGTCATCGTGGGCCGGTATGTTCACCTTGTCATAAGAAAGGAAACTACCAGTTGGATTTGTTAATGTATAGAATTCTTTAGGAGGGTGATGACAAGCACCCAATCAACATGTTAGAATTATACAAATTGTTGTAGTTTTCCACTTTAAAGGGTGTAGCCCAGAATTGGCAATTTGAGAAAAATGGTTTCCAGTTCAGTTCTAATGAGCTGTCTGCCTTTTTCCCAGCTGTTTTTGTGGAATAAAACTTGCATTTTCTCTTATATGTTTTACTTTTACTAATTTTTGATTATTTTGTGGATTACCTTGGTGGACAGCACATTTACAGTATAGCCACCACACGGAATGAAAGCCTCAAATGTCCAGGTGCTGCTATTTTATGCCAAGTGCATAATCAAATGTGTTTGTTTATTACATTTCTAAAGTGCTTTTAACCAAATGCCTCAGTAATGTCACCCAAAGGTAGTTAATGTGGCAATAAGCGAGTTATAGGCCTGAGCAAAGCCTCGTGGCTTATAGGCCCGAGCGAAGCCTCGTGGCTTATTGCCATTAGTACCCTGGCCCACTAGACCAGAGTACTAATTGCTTTTTTTTCTGTTCCGAAACACGTTTCGGAACAGAAAAAAAACACGGCAAAAAAATGGCCGCCGCCATGGAAAGGGAAAACGTAGTCCATTTTCCCTTTCCATGGTGGCCATCGGGAGCGGACGCGCTGGGAACAGAATTGTTCCCAGCGCGTTCACTTCCAACACCAGAACAAAAAAGAAGATAAGTGGTGTTGGGAGGGGATGGGGAGGAAGACAACAAAAAAAAAGAAACGTACCGCTGTCTCCGGCGGCGGACGATGGAAGCCTCCAGCCGTGTGGAGGCTTGGAGCGAGTCTCCACACGGCTGGAGGTTTCCATCGTCCCCCGCCGGAGATTGCGGGATAGAAGGTAAGTGGGGTGGGGAGGGAGGAGGGAGGAAAGGCTGGGGAAAAAAAAAATCTTACCTGAGTCCCCGGCGGTGGACGAATAAAGCCTCCAGCCATGGAGAGGCTCGGAGCGGGGATGGCCCTGCTTCGAGCCTGCACATTGGCTGAGGGGCTGCCACGCCCCCCGCCGAGGACAAGGCAGCTGGAATCCTGGCCGAGAATTGAAGGATTCTCGGCCGGGTAATGACCCGGCGAGGGCCAATCAGAATGCTTGTTGCATTCTGATTGTCTCTCGCTGGGTACTAATGCCTAATATTCAAGGCATACACACCACATGCAAGGTACAGCCTAACATGATCATATTAAGCCATGTTATCCAAGTGCAAACTGAAATGCCACAGTAATGGCCTAAAACGTCAGTTGATGTCTCATATTTGAGGTATGGCCACCTTACACATAAGATGCAGTTTACTATGTCCACTAGCTGCCATCATATTCCTAGCAGAGCTTCATCAAGTAACGCACCCTTCGTTCAAACACATGGTCACCAGACATAAGGTATGGTTTGGCCCATGCTTCCTCAAACAAATTGTCTGCCCACAGAGCCACATCTCTACAGTACCTGAGTAGAGGATTTGGCACTATTGATGCGGCTCCTGGTTTTGTTGCCACATTGTGATTCACTCTCACTTCTTCTCCGTTTTCCTGATGTATTATCTTCCGTCATGCTCAGCATCTAACAGGTTCTCCTGATGTAGGTAAGAGCAAGTGTTTACCCTCCTGATATTCCCCTAAACCCTCATCAGCCATGAGAAAGCCGCTGAGGTGCTATAAAACGGATCATGACTAGGGAAAATTGGAATAAATTAGGGATTTCATCCGAGCCCTCAGACCATTCAGTTTGGCACTGTTCTTGCAATCATGAACCAGGGGTTGAAGAGGCAGCGCCAGGGGTTCAGTCTATACCCTGCTATCCCCAAATAACATGTGAATATTTTTACATAGTAAAGTCAAAAGTGGTATAAACCCCTTTTAAGTCGGAACAGCCTAACCATGCCACAGAAATGTTAAAGAAGATACTCCAAAATATGGAGGAACTTACAAAAAGTATAACTATGTCAATGTCATGCTAAGCCATTCACAAATCATTAACGCCAGGCAGGAAAGCAAAGTACAAACCAGCTGCAATATTGTGTAATTTAACATTATATGAATTACAATACTAGCAAGGAAGAGAGTCAAACAGTTTTTAAAAAGTTACTTGAATTAGCTGTGTGTTTCTTTTACATTTCTGTAATGCTTTATTGTAAAATAGCAATATCAGAATACACGGGCTTATGTGTCGCTGACATTCTTCCTTAAGCGCTGTAGCTCTTGTTCCTTCTGAGCTGTATCTCTCTATGAAGGTGACAAAACCTGGTTGATACCCAACAGCAGACTGAACATCCCACTTCAGCATTCACAAGAGTCTAATGAACTCCGATATTTGTTATAGTATTTCTCATAATAGTGTTTCCACCCGCATCCCGTTGTATGAAAACCTTCTACGTACCACAGTTCCTGACAAGAGTGAGATGCAACATGCATTTATTCCAATTTCGCTAACTTCAAATAACAAATGAGAGATTGTAGTTTTCTTATCTTCATTCAGAATCAGCATGATAACATACAGTGTAATATTTTCTTATCACATTCTACATGGTGTTGGAACAGTATACAAATTCTCAGTGGTAGACAGTAGTGGCTTTATTTCTGTACAGGTGTAGCGAAACGGACCAGGAAAACAAGCAGAGTATCTCCGTGCTGAGTATTAGTGTCATGAGCACATTTTTATTGGGGGTTTATAGGGTTTTATCAAATGGAAAGAATACATTAGTAAGTATGCTAAGTTTAGCCAGTTACATTTAAACTCTTACCTTCCTTATCCAAAAGTCCTCTGACATTGGGTGCCTGGTCAGCAACACCATATCTCCAGCTTGTACAATTATCAGACACTGTGGACCTCATCATGAGTTGGATGTAGCCCTTAAATGCGGCAGTAACCCTATTACCGACACATGTAATCGTCAGCTCAATCATGAGTTTGGCGATAAGGGGGAGTTTTACCTATAGGTTTTTGCTGAAAGTAAAACTATCTCCTTACCGCCCATTTCAGTGCTATTAGGGCAGCGCTAATTGCGCCAGTGTTATTTCGGTCCAATGGACCCAATGAGGAATGGGGAGTTACAGGAAGACAGCTCTTTGTGATCCAATGATAATAGCATGGACTGAGTAGCAGTAACGCTATTTGCATTGAGTAGTTTCCCAGTGCAACTACAGCTGGGATACTGTCCAAATCATGATGAGGCCCATTGTGTAGTAATTTATATCCCATATCATTCTCAGGCAAAACTGAGCCTTGCCTTCACATGTGACATATCAATTACTATAAGTCAATCGGCCTGCTTATGTTTATGATTTTTGATTTTTGCCTAGCAATCATAGCTTTTCATGGCTCAGCCAAATCATATTAGTAATCATTGTTGAGGTGTGGCCATCTATGAAGCAAGCTGCATACTCAGTGCTCATAGGAAAACACAAAATATTTACCAGCATCCAAAATGGCATGACTTTCTTTTCCCTGTTTTGCATTTACAATTGCTGTTTGCCTAAACATGGGCCACATTACAAGCCTCCCGTTCCGGAAACAACGGTGGAGGTTTGGGAAGTGGGAATATTTCCACATTGTTAGTGATAGCCTGTGAAGGCATTTTGTTGTTATCAAGCTATACAATGCAGTATGTACAAAGTACTGAGTGGTCAGTTATTTTGTATGTGTTTCTGTTATAAGATATACAGCTAATTGGAACCATTTCATTGGTGAACACAGACAAGCATATTGTGACTGCTAACATGGTGACACTGATATTAATAGATCTAATGAGATTAATATATATATATGCAGAAACATCACACTTATTAGCGTATATGATTTACTTTATAGATAAGCCTGGTGGCTGGAAGACTGATACACAACAGGAACTAAATTAATATTGTTTTACTGATGAAGGGATTATATGTCCATAAATGTGTCAAGCTCTTTTAATTTGAATTCTTCTAATATTGTGTTGTCTGAACATTTTCTTATGTGTAATGTGATGAACAAATATTACGTAGCTGACAAAAAACATTCACATTAATTTGATGTGGCATTGCCTCTGCCTAACCCGTAGAAAGTAACAATACATTCTAATAAGATTTGATTGACTATTTTGTTAGTACATGAGGTGTGCAGGGCATGTGACTATCCACTAGCTTTTTTGTGATTATTTAATACTTCATATAAGCCACAACTGCTGGCTTTGTCTGTGCTTGTTTTAACCAGATCTCAGTTCAAGGAAAACAGAATAATGAATTGGCTTATAGCAAACTTGGTTAAGACATTTTTATTAGACCATTAGCTATTTACTGCTGCAATTAAGCCATTAACACTCAGCAGGCTGCTTAAAAATAACTCTGACAGACTAAAGTTCGACATTGAGAATTGATAGATTGACCTCAAAGATATCCCAGGAGGATATGTTTTGGGCGGGGAGGGGCAGGTAGTCGTGTGAATGGCCATAGAGATTAGCATGGCCATGGGCAGTTATTGGGAGGGTAAATAACCAAATAACACCTACAAGCTTTTTTGTCCCTCCTCACATGCAATCACCCACCTCGCAGTACTGTAAAGGCAATAGTTTTGACTTATGGATGGAGCTGAGGTGCCACCTAACAGCCCAAACTAATACATTTACCAGCCACCATTGGAGATGCATCTAAGATAGCAAGAAAGCAAAATGAGGTAGATAATCAACAAATAATTGCTATCTACAGTGATGAGTTACAATCTTACCAAAACCAGCTTATCGTTCTGAGGTCAATAAATGTTTCACCAATGTGCTGTGTAATGATCACATTTATTAATACAGTCCGGAAAAGGGCATACATAATTCAGCGCAAGTCACTATAGAAACGCTGTGTTATGAAGTATATACAGTTCTATACACTTCTTGATAACACATCTGCATTTAAGTCAAACTGGTTCCTTTTATTCCACTTGTATTTCCTTCCGTCGCCTCTTGAGAGATTTACATTATATGCTGCCCCTGACACAAGGGCGCTCACGTTTGAACAAAAATACCAGTACTAGCATCAGGAGACAAACAGCACGTGAAATATTAGCACAACTAGAATACTTGAAAGACATATTTCACTGTTCAAACTTCAAACAACGCGTGTCTTCTTGTGAATCTCGAATTCGATACACAATGGCAGATTGAGATTTCAATTGTGAAATTCTGCTAATATGCATCTGAAAAGATGATCCTGTACATGCTAAACATGGATGTAGGATTACTCTGAAGACGTATACACCAAGAATTTAAAAGCTGCCTCGCAGTTTATCCTATCACGCACTGTATACTAATTCAAGTAAAAAATGTTTTAAAAAAAACAGTTTGCAAAGGGATTGTAATGACCAAAACGAGGTGCAAAAGTCATGAATAACCGCGTTAATGAGCTGAGATTTTGAAGAGCTTAAGTCCCCTGGGATTTTCTTTCAGAATAGATGGGTCATTTAGTGCAGTGACATTTGTGCTGCGCAGGAAGCCAATGACCTGCCTTGTCACCTTGATCATCATATCTGTGATTTGTGTGCCTAATGGTCATCACTTCCCAACATCAGCCCCTATTGCTGGCATTCATTAATTAGAGAGTGTGGAACTGGAATCACTCATGACATGGTTCCCCTTGAAGAGTCACTGGCTTGGCCTCTCAGATGGCATCTTACAGATGGTTGTGCAGTGCCCTTTAAACTCTCACAGAAGTCACTATAATGAGACACACACATGCCAATTTCCTGGGTGAGGCTGCACACTTTCTGCAGCACTTTGCCTTTCTCTGCGCCATTACAGGCAATGGAGGAATGTTCTACTAGGGCTGTGCAAATATGACGCTATTCGTCTTCTCACTCTTCGTGAAATGGGCTGCAAATTTCACTAAGTATTCTTCCGGCGTCATTAGTCCATGCATTTCAAGTTTTTCAGGCATATGAGTACTTATTTAGTCTCGTCTCTAGAGGTGGGAAACTCCGTTTTAATATTGTTTCAAGACATGTGTTGCAAAACGTTTGTCTATTAAACTAATCGTTGATATATATATATATATATATATATATATATATATATATATATATATATATATATATATATTCAGTACAAAAAATATGTATTAAGTGGGTTTTATTATCTACATGTTTCACAGTACGCAAAACTCCAATAAGAAAGCAGTTATCATTTCACTATTCAACATGGCAAGATTATGAATATGGCACCTTCATCATGTATGATGCACACACTGCCTATGTTTCTGCATGAGTAGCTTAGTATACTGGATAGAACTTCATAATAGAATGCTATTTATATAAATGCATTGCTTAATGCACTAATTATCTCATGATATTTATCCCAATGATCCTTGACAGTTTTTGGCCAGCATTATAAGAATCCCTTGTACAGAGTGTTTATGAAAAGTAAATGCACATGTGATGTTTTACTTTGAACCATAACGTCCCTTTAACAACGTTCTTTCACTGAATTTCATAGGTTTTTAGTAGCGCAACTTAACCATAACGTCCCTTTAACAAAGTTTTTTTACTGAATTTCATAGGTTTTTAATAGCAAAACTTAACCATAATCTTCCTTTAACAAAGTTCTTTTACTAAATTTCATAGGTTTTTAGTAGCACAACTTAACCATAATATCCCTGACTTTAAATAAATGTAACATAGAACATACTGAACCCCTAGTTAGTGATTTCGATGTACGCGGATTACCGCCATGTCCGCGGACATATTGAAAATCTGAGCGTGGTGAATGTAAATTTAAATAGTGTGCCCCATTTCCTCTTTGAGGTTGGCTCTGAAAAGAGCTGTTTTTTTTGTTTTTTTTGCAGATGCTTGACAGACACCTGTTATTTTGTATTTTTTTTCTTCTTTTTTTCTTACTTTACTCCTACAATCTTCACATAACCTTCTCCAAAGCAACCCTTACATTCCAAAACAGCATGGCATTTCCCATAAATGATAAGGAAATGCCATCTTCTTGAAAATAAACAGCATTACTGGAATCAATATTCTCATTATTACAGAAGAACATACCAGCTCTAAGCATGAAGGCACACATGCCTCGGTTGATTACACACCTAGCATTGTTTTGCTGAGGACAAAAAACGGAACTATTGTCCCATATTGCCCTAGGTAGTAATCCAGAAAAAATTACTTTGGCATTTGGAAGGATGTTCATTACTCCTTGAACCAAGTGTTCCAAATCTGCCAACAAAGTATGGACACTAACATAGCCCAAACAGAAAGCACCATAGTGCAAAACTACCACATGGGGACTGTTGATCCTGCCCATATCTTCACAAACTTGTACAATTCCCTGTACATTGCAATCAGGCACAGTGCTCCACACGACCTCCACTCCTTTAACATCAAAATTCTTTGCAACATGCCTGCATTGAGCATACTGTTGTAAACCATGCACAAACATATCTCCGAGCACCAACACCCTGAATTTCTCCACTTCTGCCATCTTCACTACACACAGTCTCTTTCAACACAAATCCACAACCTCAACATCTGAAAGGCTGATCCCTACGGTCTTCTTTCCATGCTGGATTTGCTTTAAAACCCCGGATGTCGTACGCCATGTGCACGGACAGCTGCGGTGTCCGCAGACCGCGTAACTCTTGGACAGCCATTTTACCATTTCCACTTCACTCTCTGTGCCATCCCTCATTGCATACAGCTAAGCAGTCACACAATACAGAGAACGTCCTCAGAACACCCCCATTTTGTATATTTTCGAACATTTCAGGACACCGCAAGTGCTCTTATAACACATGCAACTTGCCAGCGAACAATACGGACAACGTCCCCAGAACACCCCCATTTTCCTTATGTACGAACATTTCAGGACACCGCGAGTGTTCTTCTGGCTCACTCTTTTTTCTTTTGCTGACATATCTAGGCCACATGGTTTTCTTCAGTAACAGTCAGAAACTAAAAATTGTATTTTATTTGTAGACGTATCCTACAAGTAGGTTCTTATAGTAATTCCCTCAGAGTCCAGTCACATCATATGAAACATATACATAGGGGAAGACACAAGCTTTAAAGACAGCATTATTTTCAAGCAAATACATGATGATTTCAATGTTTCAAAGCTGCTATTTACCCTATGTATATGTATATTGGTATGTGTTCTTGTCTCTTTCTGTTTTCTCTATAGTAATGGAATTATGTAATACATGGGTTTTATTAGCTACTTATTACATAATTCACAGTACACAGAAATCTATTAGGAAAACAATTAGCATTTCATGATTGAACATATTAACATTACGAATATTATACCTTCATCTTGTACGCTGCACACAATGCTATGTTTCTGCATTAGTAGCTTAGTATACTAGATAGAACCCCATAATAGAATGCTATTTATATCAATGCATCGTTCAAAGCACTAATTAGGGTATGATATTTATTGCAATGATCCTTGACACTTTTCTTGCAACATTACAATAAGAATCCCTTGTACACATATTTCATGAAAAGTACATACACATGTGATGTCATCAGTGATGTCATCAATGACATTTGTGATGTCATCTTTGATGTCCTGTGTGTTAGTCTTAGCAGTGCACAGTGGTGGCACGAGTTATGGTTGCTTAGCTTACCATAACTTGGGAATTTCAGGGGTTTTTCGGTTTTACTTGGAACCATAACGTCCCTTTAACAAAGATTTTTTTATTAGCACGCAAACAATATACAAAGATGGAGTGTAAAAAGCAATTTTTCAGAGATGGCTGTACACCAAATGTTGCAAACTAAGAATTTATGGTCGTTTACAGTGAAGGTCAGGTGCTTCCATTTTTTGCTCGCGTGCCGGAGAGGCCCACGACTCGCACTATAAGGTTTTATTGTTTTTTGACCTTGACAGACAGGGATCATGCTAAAAGACTTCTTTTGAAGGAGTGTTGCAAAAACTTAAGACACGATAAGGATGAAATTTCTGAAACGAAACCCCTTTTAAATATTATATCACTATGAGAAAGATCGTTGGCACAGACGGAGTCGTATTTTGGGACTGCACTATGCTTAGACAATGGAAAATGCCAATATAATGTAAGTAACCCTTTAGATTATTTTATACCGGAATATAATAACAATAGCGTGGTGTTAAAGCCTGGTTAAGTTGTACTTGTTCCTTCAATGTGGCATAGTGTTTTCTACCGCGCACTATCACTGCCGAATTGGTCCCCTGTCACTTAGAGGGCTCTGAAAAAGGCAGAGGACAGAGGGTGGGTTAATGGGAATAAGTTAATATACTCCGTTGCACTATCCTCGCTAGCAAATAGTTACACGCCCTAATAAATAAAATTAATATTTTTAATAAAGATCGGCTGGTGAGACTAATTTATGTTTTTTAAAACAGGTACGTCCTCCCGTACTGTGAATGCCACAATTTTCAGACCCCGGCCGATGGATTTTTCAACTGCCAGGTGCAGCTACTTCTAAACAACTTCATGACCCTCACCATTTTATGGGACAATCACCAAGGACCAATATGCCCTTACGCGGTACTAGCAGCTAGAAGCAACATACCAACCATTATGGTGGTCTAATGCCTCGTTGTTGGAACAGCCTTCCGATTATCAGTGCCACCATAGTGCTTATTTTATCATAAACCAACACCCTGTGTACCGCAAAGGAACAGCGCGTGACTCAAGATGAACTTTTGCGGATCGACAGCAAAGACAAATGCAAATCGCTGAATATTCTCTAAACATGTGATGTCTAATAAAATTACTTTATGAAATGTACAATCTTGCTGTTTGCTTTTAAATCACAGTTTCATATTCCGAATTGTGGCGCGCTGTGTTGTGAGATGATCTGTGTTGTTTTCCGGGTTCTGTGCAAAGTCGCATAGGACTGGAGACAACTGGGCGCGTTTGGCTACGCACCCTGTACCGTCACGGAGAGAGACGGGGAATATGAATGCTTTGATAATGTCAGGCTTAGGGGCGGGAGATATGATTTAGTGTCACAAAAGCAGGTCAGCCAGGTCGATGGGGCAAGTGATAGGATTATCACATAATGTCGACGCACAGCAGCCTGATTTATCGTTTGTTTAGTGGACAAAAAGTCGGGTAAGGGCCATGGGAAATTGTAATGTCAACGGACATAAGGAGGGTTCTTATAACACTTTCAACCTGACAACGAACAATATGTACAGCGTTCTCAGAACACCCCCATTTTGTTTAATTGCAAACATTACCTCCACGTCCACTCTTCCTCGTCCCAGTACTTACTTCATGAGGCCCCTGCCTCCGACACAGGACCTTCTTTTATTTCTTTAAATTCCTAAAACTCCTCCCCCACATCCACATCCCTCAGTTTCATATTACCAAGCCGGCGCATGGGACCTTCCCCGCAGGGAGGGTGAGGAGTACTGCCGAGGAAGAGTAGGACTAGGAGTAATGAAGATTACCGGTAAGTAATCAGAGCATTTCAGGACACCGCAAGTGTTCTTAGAACCCATTCAACTTGCCAGAGTACAATTCGGACAGCGTCCTCAGGACAACCCATTTTGTTTATGTACAAACACTTAAGGACACTGCAAGTGTTCTTAGCTCAATTTTAGCTTGCTTGCGAACAAAACGGACACACACTCCATCCTCAGAACACCCCACCATTTAGTTTATATAGAACATTTCAGAACAGCCGTGTTCTCCACAGACAAATCGAACACAACAAAGCATCTAGCATATAAAAAAAAACAGAACATTGAACCTATCTCATACTCCCCCGCCCTCCCCAATTACTCTTACACACCAACACACTCTACTAAATACAATTTTTAATCCAAGTTTCACCGCACTGTCCGCGGCTGTCCGCGAATGCAAGATGGCGGGCGCCACAGAAAATCTGACGCTCTTCACGCACCACGCCGTCCAATCAGTGAACACGTCGGGTGTCCGCGGACATCGCGCAAGCCGCTCAGCCAATCAGGGCACTGTCCGCAGAGCGAACAGGGAAGTCCATCCGCGAAGCGAACAGAGATATCACTCATTTTTTTGCCTTACATTTTGGTCATTTTAAAAAAAAATACTGGACGGATTTAGCATGCTTTCGGGACCATGCCCCCGCTCCTGCCGCAAATTTGGTGTAAATCCGTCCAGCGGTTTGGACTGTAGGCGTGCGCAAAGTTTTTTCCCATTATGTCTATGGGAAAAAACAAAAGTTTTGGGACCCCCCCTATAACTTTGGCCCCCCTGGACCAAACCCCTGCAAAAAAATTCAGAGTGGGCCATATACTTTTTTTGCAAAGTTTGGTGAGGATTCGTCCAGAGGGAGCGAAGATATAAGCCACCCAAAAAATGCTCTTCCTATGGAAACACCAACTTAACCATAACTACATGGCCTCTACAGCGTCCATGTAATATATGTATATATATATATATATATATATATATATATATATATATATATATATATATATTCATATATATATATATATATAATATATATATATATATATATATATATATATATATATATATATATATATATATATATATATATATATATATATATACTCAACTCATTTTCTGTAAAATGCAGGCTGCAGGCAGAAGGTTCGGATGAAGCAAGGATCAAGTCCTAAATAAAAAGTGGGGGAATCATTCGGAATTGACGTCATCAGAATTTAGCATATCCATGTGAAATATGCAAATCTCATTCAACTGGCTTTGCATAACCATACAAATTACAAAAGAGAGGACATTTCCGTCTAACAGTGTTTTGAAAACGTTGAAAGGTGTGCATTGTTTAAACTCCAACAATCAATAACAATGTTTTCCCAGAAACATGCAGTCCCGAAAATAATTGTCATCAGTTTATCTGCTGCAGTGGGTAAGTGTGCGCCCTGCGACGTAAATTCACAAGTTTAATAAAGAGAGGAAATGTTTGCTCATTTTACATCCACATTTAAATTACCCAGTACTAGATCATCCACCCTCTGAAAAAAGTGGGTGGACTCCGTCTACCTGCGTGAACCCGCGACTTTCACCGTGGGATGAAGCAATGTGGGTTGGGGAGACAATCAAGGGTGGATGTTAGTGTGTGTGAACTCCCCCTATATCTTGCAGCCAAAACATTAGTAAACATTTTCACTGAAAATGGATTGAAAAAATATGCAGTAAATACACATGGCACTCTCTGGAATTGCTGCATGTTTTCCATCTGCAAACTATTCCCTCAACCCAGCCCCCATCGACCCTCAAAAGCTCCAACTGCATGCACAAATCACCTCCAAATCTTGATGCATCATCTATAAGGCAGTTGCCCTAATGTCACCCAGCTACCTCAGGAAAACCTCAGCATTTCTGGCACCACCAGAAACCAGGACATGTGCAGACTTGAAATCCACCACCGCAAAAAGGAAAGAGCCAGAAATGAAGCCTTCTTTGCCTATGCCCCAAGACTATGGAACCTCTGCCCTGTCAGCATCAGACTCACCCCCAGGCTCCCACAATTCAGAAAATAACTCAAGACCCACCTTTTCAAGGAGTCACTCCTCCTCAATATTTAGGCCATCATGTCACCCTGCACCATCCGATTCGCTAGATGCCATCCTGCCCTCTCCTCCCCATCACCCTGTACAGTTGTACCCCCTCTCTCTTCCCCTGTTTATTCCACCCCGCTGTGTATCTGTTCTGTTGTTTCCTCTGAAAAGCACTCTTATGCATCTCTACTGTTGTATACCTCTGTAAAGCGCTCAATAAATATCACAATAATAATAATATTTTACCTGAAACACAAAGGGGAGCACAGGGGGTGGGGATCAATATTAATATGTTTATGTCTCTGTAAAAGTTATAATGAATTACAGCATGTTTTATTCCCCATAAATATCAATATTTCTGGTTAGTATTATTGTTTTGTGCAGCATTTTTCACGAAATAATTTTGTTTAATTCTGTATTTTTATTTTTATCGCTGATCACTATTACTATTTTGTCACTATGACTTTTTCATTAAATGATATGTTTTGTGTGTTAGTCAGTTGAATTATTATTTTTCCTCATCAATATCATTTGTATCTCTGGTATTTTTCTTGAATTACAAAAAAATGATTTGATTCACCTTTATTATTATTTCTGATCAATATGTCATTCATGGTGATGTGTTGCGCGCACTACTACTTTTTGCCCATCCTTTGCCGTTAGTATTCTTTCTGATCGATATTAATGTTTTTCCATTAAAAGTCTGATGAATGAATGTGCTATCTGACTAACTTGAAATTGAAAATACAGATACTTTGATCAAAATTGAGTGACCATCAATAAATCATTGAGCTTAGATGCATATTTGAAGGGATATACATTATTGTATCCATTTGTAGTCCTTTAATATTATCATTCCAGTATCATGAAATTGCATTTAATTGAAACTCACGATTTATTTATTTATTTGTACACTTATTAAGTGCACTAAACCTCAGGGCATAAATGTGCTATTACATTACAATGTTGCATACTTGAGCTAGCTTTTTGTCATGCGGGAGGAGAACAAGGGACAGCAACTACACAAAGAGCCAAGTTTCAAGAGTTTACTTAAAGTCCAATATGATTGCTCAGATCTCAGAGCAGGGGGAAGACATTTCCATAGCTTAGCTGCCACAGCCAGGAAGCTAGAGCCACCAGTGTTTGCCCTTTTTAAATTTGGCCATGGTGAGCATGTTGGCATAGGCTGATCTGGTTGGTCTAATAGAATAGGCTTTCACAATGTACTGTGACAGGTACTGTGGGGCAGAGTATGAGAGGCATTTCTGAGTAATAGATAACGTGTTGAAAATAATGTGTCCATGTATCAGGAGCCAGTGTACATTTCTTCTGGTGTCAGAGATATGTTCTTTCTAGGGATGTTGAAGGCTGCTCTAAGAGCTTTGTTTTGGATTACCTGAATCTTTTGGATGTTCCGTTTAGATGTGCCAAAAAAGAACATTTTACAATTGTCTAGTCTGGCACCAATGACGGCTCAGACGATGGTGGGGCAGCTGTACAGAGATATGAACAATCTGCATGCGTTGATCAATTTTGTGGCATGGGCAGCAGAAGAGGCATGGTGTTCACTTGGCGAAGTAGGGAGATTGAGTCACCCAGATAGACTCCCAGTGTTTTAACTGAGGAAGAGACCGGAATCAAAATACAAATTAATTGCAAAGGAGGCATCCTGGCGGTTAAGGTTTTTGAGCACCGCCAGGGGGCCTACAAGGAGGATTTCAGTCTTTTCATCATTAAAGCAGAGCCAGTGAGAACCCATCCAAGCCTGGATGGTCAGGTAGACCGAGTTGAGGGTATGAGTATCATCACAGCAGTTACCTTAGAGGGAAAGGAGAATGTGGGTGTTGTCAGTGTAATTAGTGTAAGAGATACATATTGAGCCCAAGTGATCGAAGAGGGATTTATTATAGATGTTGTAGAGGGTGGGCAGACATAAGAGCCTTGAGGGACACTGCAGGAGATGAATGCCAGGGGTACACATGCATTGTTGGCGAATACTCTGAAGGATTTTTCCACCAGGAAGGATGATATCCACATTGTGGCTTAAGGTGAAAACTTAAAACTTAGCTGCTGGAGAGAGGTGTTGGCAGAGACTATTGTGGTCAACCAAGTCAAATGCCACTGAAAGGTCTAGATGTAGAAGGAGGGCTGGTTTCCTTTCATCTTTGATGTCATCAAGTTGATTCTTTAGTCGAGTAATGCTGATTCAGTGCTGTGGCCCTGTTGGAAGCCAGATCGATGGGTTCCCAAGATGTAATTAGGTTTCAAGTAATGCTGAATTTGGATGTAAGTTGCCTTGTCTAGGATTTTCAATAGGCAAGGGACTGGGTGATAGTTTGGTAGTTATTTGGGGCAGCATGGTTGAGCAATGTTTTTTGAGCAAGGGAAGTACTCATGCTTCCTTAAGGCTGGCCGGTGGCGAAGGAAGAGTTGATCATAGTTGTGATAAATGGTACCAAGGCATCTGCACATTCCTTAATGATGTTAGCTGCGCAAAAATCACTTTTACATCTGGAAGGTTTCAGGCTTTTGAGAATGGTAGTGACATCTTCGACCGTGATGCCGATGAATCAGAATAAGGGGAAGTCTTTCAGGGATTTTGGTATCCCTGCGGGGTGTGGCTGATTAACATTGAGGGTAGTTTGCTTCAGGAGGATTTTGTTGAATTTTAGGACACCACAACTCATCTTTGATGAGGTTGGATGGAGGGGGGAGAAGGGAATTCTGGTTCTTTGTGTATAGAAAAGATGTCTCAAGTATTGTGGTGATAACGATTCTTGTGTTGTCGGTGATTGACTTTGCAAGTAGGATAGCTTGTTTGTATTGTTTAGAAGCTGAGTCAAACATCAATTTATCGGGGTGTGAACGCGAGTTTCTCCATTTAGACTAAGCCTCATGATTTTTAGTGCAGAAGGATTGGACATCCGGGTGAACCATGTAATGAGATGTAGAGGTGGTTTTGTTTTGCAAAGTGCTAGGGGAGAGATAGAGTCCACAGCACAGGCCAACATTTATAAGTATAGGTCAGCGAATATGGCAGGGTGTGAGTTGGAGGGATTATCAGATTGTATGGTGTTGAGCAAGGGCATTATCCATTCTGTGGTGAGTTTGTGAGAACTGCGTGCCACAATGGGCGGCACAGAGGCATGGGACTGTGTAGGTCGATTGAAGGGCAGGATGTTGAAGGATATCACGTGGTGGTCTGTTCAAGGGCACAGCATGTTTGAGCAGACCAAGGCCTGACAGTTAAGGTCAGCTACCCAGTCTGGGGTTCGCTCTTCAGCTTGCCTTGATGTCAGCACAAGATGTTTAAAGCCTGGGGCACAAAGGCAGCTGGCTACTGCAGTGGAATTTACTTCTTCTGGGTCATTAAGGCCTAGGTTTAAATCTCCCAAGAGGATGGTTTTGTGGTAGGATTTATGTTGGTGCCTAGTCTGAGTAAGAGATCTTCTTCGATATTGATAGTGTAAATAAAGTTCAAATTCAAGGATCAATTTAATCTATCAATTAAAGGATGTATAGCTTAATATGTTCACTCATTTTGTGATGATGTGCAGGCAATGGGATTTGACAGTGAATTTGTCAATCATGATAGGCACCAACAAGTTATCCCTCATATGGCTGACTATGTAGATCAATCATCTGAAGCCAATAAGCAAAGAAAATATACAAACACCTGTCCTAAATATGACTCATTAGTGATGTCTTTTGAATCAAATGAAGGAGGTTCACATATTGCACAATTTCAAGATGCACGTGATGAAACTGATGAACACAGCAGGTGGGATTGGCTGCTTACAGCCATGTCAACTATAATTACTGATCGATCCAGATTATGTCATTATGTCCACATTTAACTCTGGAATTGTTAAGGCACACACATTTTACCGATGATGGTCCATCTTTAGATCTTAATTAGGCTGACATTTTCATGATACAAGGAAGTTGGGCAACAGGAGACATACAAGTTCCAAAGAAGAAATACACTACAGGCGTATGCTGGAGCTAGAGGGTGATTTAAGGGTAATTGCTGATTAGTGTTTCGAACACAAATAACATTAGTTACATTGAACTGCATGGATACATTCCAAAATACTAGTAGATTTAGCACATAGTTAGGATACACACACATAATAATCATCAACATATACGATCCTCATTGTGAACAAAAAAAATCACCAAGATTAATTTTGAATTGGAGGATATACTTGTTTGAGCCGAGTATGAAAATGATTACACCTCAATTTTGGTTGTGGCATATTTCAATGTTAAGTCTGCTTCTTCTGTAGACTCTGACTCAAGAAGAGTAATGTTGCATACCCATTGGCAGATCCAGATCAATGCCTAAAACAATAAATAGGTGACAAAAAGGTTGAGGAGTAGTTAGAATTCTTAGAGGTCTATGCATTTGCACATACTCACTGACAGATGTGAAGGCTCCTCTACTGGAGAGTGTATACCTGAGTCAACTACTCTATCAACCAATAACTAGATATTTGTGACAGGAAGGATTTATTTGGTCAGTAGATTCCATCAATATATTACCTCACTTGGAAGGTAACCACTATTCACTAAAACTAACATAGCCCTCTACTCTAAATGAGGGTAATCTTCAGGGTAGATCTGCCTTATGCATGTAAATATAGGTGCAATCATCTTAAGTGGCACAACAAAAATCTGATGAAGGTAGCTAAAAGATTGGATACAATAAAGAGAACATTTATGAATACTATAATGTTACACAATATGTGGGCTATTTAAAATTAATAAAAGCTAACATATCTAATAACATACGTAGTTAAAAACAGCAAGGACACTCCGTACTTGCCAGGCGACGAACATAAGAGACATAGAGAGAGTGTTAGTCAAAGTTTTATGCAGTACCCTCTGGGAACACTACAAACAACTCTGACTACAGGTATAGGAAACCCAACCTTTGGTATAAGCTTGTACAAAACCCAGTTTTGCTAGCGTGTTGAGCAGCCAGGCTTATCTTAAGAGGGGTCAATGTTAGCTGTAGAGGAGTTACACAGAGATTTACAGTTCAAATAAACACTTACATTCAAGTTTTCTTGAATAAATCATTATTAATGTATTGATCAGTTAGAATAAGCTTTCTTCAGAAGGCAGCATATAATAGTAATACTCAAATACACTTCATGAAATACACATTCTTAATATCTCTAAAACAGTAGATACCATTTCGGGTGACCCACAGACACTAGCTACACCCTCAGGTGACTTCAACTGCTAGGGTGCTGGGGACATTAATATATCACTGTTGCATTTAGAATCATATAGTAATAAGTCAAAGGAAAAGATTATCTACAACATACAAGAGACAACAAATATTTTTAAGCAGGCAAATACTTTTGGATCCTTCTAGAAAGAGTATTCAGTACAATAGGCTAAGCCAAAGTTAATGGACAAAAGTCTTATATAGGATGAAACAATTTTGGTCGGTAAATTGAAAAGTCTTTGCACAATGTTTGAGGAGTCTTTGGAGAAAGGAAAAAATCAAAGGTAGGGCTGCAAGCTGATTAGACTTGTGAGTAGTAGAAGATGCAAGCAACTCTACAGCAAGAGGTAAGTTTTCTCAGACTTTGTACAATAACTTTGAAGATGAAGAAAAGATGCCGAAGATGACTCCTGCTCCCCTGCAGCACTGCAGGTCTCACTGTTCCTGGGCCTCAGTCATGGGGACAAGAGGGAGGATGTCAGGGGACTCCTGCAATGAACAGGGAAGGTCATAACTCGCAACCAGCAAACTTCACTTTCATTGGCTGTTCAGTGTTTCAGCTCCTCGCGTCTACCGCAAATAGCAACGCCGCGGTTCCTGGCTGTTGAAATTGACTTTCCTTGCTTCTGGGGTCCCGCACTATGTTGAGGGGGCTCACGCATGGTCAGTCCTGCTTCCTGGGAGTCCAGAGGATCTACTTGGAGCTATTGGCCAGCTTAAAAGCAACACACAGAACCTTGTGTTCCTCTCCCTTGTTATATGGTTCCCAGCAGCAACTCTGTGGAAATACAACCAGCTTCGAGATGGATGTCCAGGTGGCTTTGGAGTTGATTGGTCCCACCAACTGAAGGGGAGAAGTTGTCCTTGCAGGGGCTTTGCTGTCGATGTGAACTTATTGTTTTGGCACTGCAACATGGCTTCACCGGGCAAACCAACGGTCCAGGAGTTGCAGCAGGTGTCCTCTTCAAGTTCTTTGTCAGTTCCTTCATCCAGTGGTCTACTCTGCCTTCCAAGGCAAAAGCCTCACCTTTTATTCAGTTCTCTCCTATTCATTCATTCCAGCTTAGGTGTGAGTCACCCAGTAGGGTGGTTGTACTTGCCGGAAAGTCAGCTAGCCAATCAGCACAGAGTGCATTTGGGTCTCCTAGGAGACTAAGAACAGGGAGTTTTGGGCACCTCCCTCATTTTCTGCCTACCCCAGACACCCTGGAGTCAGAGGCGGGCTTCACTCGTGAATCCCGCAAAAGGCCAAGCATAAAATGGGAGCAAACTAGGTTTGGCACGCAGAGTAAATCTCTTTCCACAAAGAAATGGCAATAAAAGAAGACCGGGGCCATTTTGACAAAAATGGCACCCTTAGGTGCTTGAGTCCTTCAAATACTTTAGTGCACTCCTCATTCCACCTGACCTTCTTGGGAAATGTGGGTGAGGAGATCACATTCAAGGGAGAAGCTATGGACCCATAGTTATATTCAAATGCACTCAACCAATACGAAATATCAAGTTTCACATCATACATACTCACTGCTTCTTTAGGAATGCAAGGTCCCTTTGAACTGGAAGACCTAGAAGACTCTGGGATACAAACATTTTCAAGGGATCATTTCTTCATTTCAAAAGCATGTTGCATTTCCATTTCCATTAGTTTGATGTCCTGATGTCCTGATGTTTGGGTTCAGCTTGGATTTGAACTCTAACTCAAGTCTCATTTTCTCAAGAGACACACATGCTGGACTCAATCATGGACCTTGTGGGGTCCCTGTGGCTAAAGGTAGAGGAAAAAGGGCCTGTTGAGGTAAAGAGGGGCTCTCTTCCTGAGACTCCTCTGACTCAACAATATTAGAGTTAGACTCTGAATTATAATCCTCATTAGCATTTTCCACATTTCCTGGGATAGTAGGTGTGACAGGCATACTACCCAGATTTTGATTATTCAACAATCTTGCAATCTTTTCATTTTTCTTTCCTTTAACTGGGAGATTCCTGACTTTACACATTTCTTTCAGTTGATCTATTATTGTAGAGAATAGTATTCTATACATGTGATGAGCCGCGCGCAGTGTCACGTGAAACCCGGTCTCTTAGTTACCAAGGCAGACAGGTGTTTGCGAGGCGTGAGCGACGGTTGACCGAGAGGTAGAAGGAGTGGTTGTGCCGGCGGGCTCTGCTACTTTCAATTGTGTCCGCCTCATCACTACAATTGGCGACGAGGGCGAAGACCTCACGCAGAGCCCGCGACGGAGCGCAATCCGCTTCAAGGCCACACATTGTGAGTTTTGGCGCCTACCGTGCCTCTGACTGGGAGGGAGCATGGTGCGAGGTGCCGGCTGAGCCTGTGACGGCTCACTCACCAGGGCGGCAACTTTGAGAACCCTGCCCCGCTCCCCAGCCTGCGATGGTTTGACAGGTGAAGAGGGGTACTTGGGGAGCGGGGAGGTGAGCGATCCGCACGACAGGAGAGTGATAGTGGCGGCGCTATCCATACTAAGCCTCTTAAGTCTTGCTTGTTGGGATACGCCCACTACCAGAGAGAAAACGTGCTCTATTGCCACACAGAAAAGGAAATGTGAACAAACGGAGACTGTTTTCTTATTCGAGCCAAGAGAAAGAGAGGAGTTAAAATAGACGAAGGTGGGATCTAAGACACTGGAGATTCTCAACATGGCAGCAGCTAGCATGGCCCCATCTCCACCCTTCTTGATGGAACCTGGTGTCCCTCCAATAAGATGGGACAGATGGAAGAAATTATTTGACACTTATTTAGTGGCAATTGGAGGGGATAAATTTGCTGCGTCCAGAAAAGAAGCAATACTTTTACATAACTTGGGCACAGAGGGTTGCAGTGTATACAATGGTCTCCCTCAGCCTCCGCTACAAGGCCAAGGTGAAGTGGATCAGTTCACCTTGGCAGAGAAGAAACTAGAAATTCACTTTGAAGCGAAGAAAAATATAATGTCCGAGAGACACAAGTTTTTCCAGAGAACGCAGGATCCCAGTGAACCAGTGGAGAATTTTATTGCAGCATTGAGGTCCCTCAGTCACACATGTGAATTTGGACAATTAACTGACTCGTTGATACAAGATCAGTTAGTGAGATGCACAAGCAACTTGAAAATACAGGAGAGATTGTTGACAAAAGATGCATCTCTGGAAGTGGCGGTAGAAACTGCCAGAGGGATGGAGCAGACACATAAATACATGGAGACCATGAAAGGAGAAAAACAAGAAGGTGAAGTGGCAGCTGTGAGAGGAATCTGAAAAACCAGTATGAACAAAGAAACCAAGTGCTACAAGTGTGGCAGCAATTGACACATCTCAATGAGCGCATAAGAAGGGACATTTTGCTAGAGTATGCAGAGGAGCTAACCAAGTGAACTACATTGAACCAGGGATGAGAGTGCCGGAACAGGATGAAAGTAAAAGTGTACTTCAAAACCAACAAATCAAACATGTGTTGGAGATAGCAGCTTATCAAACAAAGGGAAATCTCCCACCGATGTGTTCTTGATAAATGGAAGAGTGGTCACGTTAAAGGTGGATAGTTGCTCATCTTGGACTTTGGTATCCAAAAAGACTTATGAGAACTGTCTGCATGGCTCAATCAATGATCTTAGACAGCACAGCATAGAACCATATGCACACGGCAATGTTAGAATCGAGATATTAGGAAATTTCAAGGCAACTGTTGAAAACAAAGGAAGAAGTTGTGACTCAGACATATATGTGACACAAGAAGGATCATCCCTGTTAGGGTGGAGTGAGCAACATAAACTGGGTATACGTATACAGGCAAATGCAGAGGAGACAATAACACCGGCAGAAATTAATGACAAGTGGGAAAATAAATTTCCTGAGGTGTTCTGACCAGAATTGGGGATGCTTAGAGGGTTTGAGCACAAAATACGAATGAAGGCTGGTGCAATACCACGAGTACATAAAGTAAGGCCTGTACCCCATGACTTAAGAGGAAAATTGAAGGCGGAAATTGAAACTCTGTTACAGAAGGGTATCATAGAACAGAGTGAGAGTTCAGAGTGGTTGTCTCCTATTGTGGTGGCTATGAAGCCAAATGGACAATTGAGACTTTGTGTAGACCTGGGAGATATAAATAGGAACATTTTAATAGACAGACATCCTTTACCAATAATTGGAGATGCCTTATCCACACTCAAGGGTGCTAAAGTTTTTTCGGTGATCGACCTATCTCAGGCATATCATCAAATTCCTTTGAAAGAAGACTGCCAGCATCTCACAGCGTTCATTACACACTTTGGATCATTCAAATATTGCAGAATGCTATTTGGGCTAGCTTCCGCAGCCTCTGTGTTTCAAAGAGTGATGGATATCATATTGGAAGGGATAGAGAATATTGTGAAATTTCAGGATGACGTACTTATATATGCAAATTCTGTAACTGAGCATGATGAGGTGCTGTCGAGAGTGTTAAGTGGAATGTCTGAAGTGGATTTGACTGTAAAAAGAGAGAAATGTAAAATAGGAGTTGACAGAGTCGAGTATCTGGGACATGAAATCGATAAAAGTGGTGTGAAACCTAAAAAGAGTTTAGTTGAAGCGGTAAAGAACGCACCGGAACCTTCGACAAGGATCAAGTGAGGTCCTTTTTGGGCCTTGCCGAATATTACCATGAATTTGTTAAAGATTTCGCGATAGCCTCTAACCCATTAAGAATGTTGTTGAAGAAAGGTGCCAGATTTGAATGGTCATCGGAGTGTTGTGCCGCATTTCAAAGCATCAAGGATGTAATTAGCGCAGCCCCCTCGATTGGAAAATTCGACCCCTTAGATAAGATCGTATTGGTAGTAGATGCCAGTGTGTTGGGACTAGGAGCGACATTAATTCAATATGGTGTAGGAAATGATGAGAGGGTAATTGCTTTTGCATCCAGAGCGTTGAAAGCACCAGAGAGTAAATACTCTGTCATCGAAAGAGAGACGTTAGCTATTTTCTGGGCCATCACGCACTTTAAATACTTTTTGTGGGGCAGACGTTTTACAGTCAGATCTGACCACAAACCTTTAGTGCAGTTGTTTGAGAGTGGAAGGTGGGCCTTAGGCTCTCCTAGAATAAGCAAGTGGGGATTAGGATTACAGGCATATCATTTTGAGTTGAGTTTTCTGCCGGGGAAGAAAAATGTTGTGGCAGACTGCCTTTCCAGGCTACCGGTTGAGAATAATACCGTTAATGTCGAGGAGAGCGAAGTTCAGGAATCTGTTGTGGCTGAGGTGTTGAATGCTATTAGCGAGGAGATGTGGTCAAAAGGAGAGGAATCTGATTCGGAGTTAAAGTTAGTCAAGGAATGGACTGTGAAGGGATGGCCTCAAAAGAAGGATTTGGAGAGGAAGTTTGATGTTTGGTGGGAACTAAAAGAGGAATTGAACATGTATGAGAATAAATTTAGGAGAGGGAGGTGGATTGTCCCTCCAGAGTCAGTCAGACCTAGTCTATTGGAACTGGCTCATGAGGGTCACCCAGGTGCAAGCGCCATGAAAAGGAAATTACGAAAGGTTTATTTGTGGCCTAAAATTGACAAAATGACTGAGGGGTGGGTGAAGGATTGTGTGTTATGACAAACGAGTGACAAGACCAAGGTAGTACGAGAGACCCCATTAGTTCCCAATTCTGTTCCCAGTCAACCTTGGTCAAAGGTTGCAGTGGATATCATGGGGCCTATAAGAGGGTTAGGAGGAGGTCTAAGATTTTTATTTGTACTTGTGGATTACCATTCAAAATGGGTTGAGTGGGAAGCGGTCAGAGAAGTCACTGCAAGAGAGTTAATAGCATTTCTGGAAAGGATATTTCTTAGAGAAGTAGTTCCAACCGAACTGGTATCGAACAATGGTGTTCAATTTGTGTCAGAAGCTATGAAAAAATGTCTTAGTAGTTACAGTATAAAACACATCAAAACAGCATTGTATCATCCCAGAGCGAATGGGTTGGTTGAGAGGCTGAAGGATGGTTTACAATTGGCTATGAGAGGAAATGAACCATGGAGAGAGGTTTTGAATGCAATGACATGGAGTTATGTAACAACGCCACATTCGGTGACAGGAGTGTCACCGTTTGTATCCCTCAAAGGGAGGTAACCAGGAACGAGATTGTGTCCGGGTTGGTTAGGGTGGCAAAGTTGGTTCATGTGGATAGAGCACAAATAATGAGACTCATAAAGGTCAACCAAGAAAGAAATATTGTAAGTTTCAATGATCGGGAGAAAGTGAAAGAACGTGAGTGGAAAGTAGGGGAGAGAGTATATGTGAAGAACCCAAGGGTGGTGAACAAATGCGTAGAGAGTAAATATTTGGGGCCCAAGAACATTTCTGCAGTAAAGAAGTCTGTTGTAATTTTGGAAGGAGGAGAGGTATGGTCTAAAGGAAGGATTGCGAAAGTGAAAGAAAGGATTGCAAAAGTGAAAGGAGTAAATGAAAGTGAAGGGAGAGTAGAGTATAGTAGTAGAGGGGACTGTGGCAAGAAAGATGAGAGGAAGTAGGACAAAGTCAAGAATACAGGCAGGTCGAGGTCAAAACCCATCTGGTTAAGAGACTATGTCAAATAAAGCATTGAACAATGGTATTTATTGAATACATTTTCTTAGGTTTTTAGTATACTTTACAGTACAGTTATGTATCAATGGTTTCCTATTTGGAAAATTAATGTAACATGTTCTGTTTTAAAGTTTGATGTGTGAAAAGTTTATTTTCCTCCAAAAGGGGAAGATATGTAGAGAATAGTATTCTATAATTGTGATGAGCCGCGCGCAGCGTCACGTAAAACCCGGTCTCTTAGTTACCAAGGGAGACAGGTGTTCGCGAGGTGTGAGCAACGGTTGAACAAGAGGTAGACGGAGTGGTTGTGCCGGCGGGCTCTGTTACAATAAACAAGCAAAACTTTACTTTCAATTGTGTCCGCCTCATCACTACAGTTATCCATTGATGGCATGTTGCAATTGCTTTTCTAGTGGAGCTTACCCTTGTGAAGATTTTTAGTTGAACAAAAGTTAAGCAAATTCTTAGCGTAACAACTCTACAATATATCCTCAGCACCTGCCACCACCAGTGTTAGGCAAAGTTTGTATGCAGTAACCTCTGAGAACACTACAAAGAACTCTGACTACAGGTATAGGAAACCCAACCTTTGGTTTAAGCTGGCACTACACATTTTGGTAGCGTGTTGAGCAGCCAGACTTAGCTCAAGAGGGGTCCATCTGAGGAGTAGTGGAGTTACACAGAGATTCATAGTTCCAAGTGTTCAAATAAACTCTTATACTCAAGGTTTCTTGCATAAACAATTATTAATGTATTTATCAACAGTTAGAATAAGCCTTCTTCAGAAGGGAGCAATATAATAGTAACACTAAAATACACTTAATGAAATACACACTCTTAATATCTCTAATATCTCTAAATCAGTAGATACGCTTTTCGGATGGCCCACAAACATTACTTACACCCTCAAGAGAGTTCATTCTGAAACCGAGTCTCCCATTTACGGTGTTGCTAGGGTGCTGAGGACACATTGCATTTAGAATCATATAGTAATATGTGAAAGGAAACATAAACAGAACATAAAAGAGACCACAAATATTCTTAAGCAGGCAAATACTTTTGGATCCCTCCAGAAAGAGTCATTCAGTACAATAGGCTGAGCCAAAGTCAATGGGCAAAAGTCTTATATAGGATGAAGCACTTCTGGTCGGTAAATGGAAACGTCTTTGCACAATGTTTGAAAAGTCTTTGGAGAAAAGAAGAGTCAAAGGTAGGGCCACAAGCTGATTAGATTTGTGTGTAGTAGAAGATGCAAGCAACTCTACAGCAAGAGGTAAGTTCTCTCAGACTTTGTACCTTTAAAGATGAAGAAAAGATGCAGCAGATGACTCCTGTTTCTGTGCAGCTCTGCAGGTCTCACTGTTCCTGGGCCTCAGTTGTGGGGACAAGAGGGAGGACATCGGGGGACTCCTGCAATGCACTGTGATGGCCAAAGCTTGCAACCGGCAAACTTCACTTTCAGTGGCTGTTCAGTGTTTCAGCTCCTTGCATCTACCGCACATAGCAACACTGTGGTTCCTGGCTGTCGAGATGGACTTTCCTTGCTTCTGGGGTCCCGCACTCTGTTGAGGGGGCTCAGGCTCAGTCAGTCCTGCTTCCTGGGAGTCTGGAGGATCTTCCTGGAGCTCTTGGCCAGCTTAAAAGCAATGCACACAATCTGATGTTCCTCTCCCTGGTTATACGGTTTCCAGCAGCAACTCTGTGGAAATTCAACCAGCTCCAAGATGGATGTCCTGGTGGCTGACTTTGGAGTTGATTGGTCCCACCAACTCATTTCGAGAAGTTGTCCTTGCAGGGGCTTCCCTGTCAATGCAAACTTGGCATTTTGGCACAGCAGCAGAGCTTCACCGAACAAACAAATGTTCCAGGAGTTGCAGAAGGCGCCCTCTTCAAGTTCTTCTTTGATTCCTTCATCCAGTGGTCGGCTCTGCCTCCCAAGGCAAAAACCTCACCTTTTATTCAGTTCTCTCCCATGCATTCCAGACTAGCTTTCAGTCAGCCAGCAGGGTGGCTGTCCTTGCCGGACAGTCAGCTGGCCAATCACCACAGAGTGCATTTGGGCCTTGTAGGAGACTAAGCACAGGGAGTTTCGGGCACCTCCCTCACTTCCTGCCTACCCCACACACCCTGGAGCCAGAGGTGGGCTTCACTCATGAATCCTGCCAAAGGCAAAGTGAGCAATGGGACCAAACCTGGTTTGGCACGCTGAGTAAATCTCAAGAAGGACCTTTCCGCAAAGAAATGGTGAAAAAAGAAGACTGGGGCCATTTAGACAAAAATGGCACCCTTGGGTGCTTTACTGCAGCTGCAAACGCAGCCTGCGGTAAATGCACACTACAGTGGTTAAAATGAAACCACTGCCACCAGCCATTCAGTGAGGAAAGGGTAACATAAAACATGTTACGTGAGAAGCTAGACAAAGGGGATACTAGCTAACCCCTCCAGCACCCTATTGTTAGATAGTGTGTGCAGGGTCTAGAAAATTACAAATGTAAGTAAAGTCAATTTCACTTTACTGATCTAGGAAACAGTTTATCCCAGATAAGGTATACAAACCTTTGGGAAATCTGAAATACTTCCCAGTGCCATTGCACTGAAGGTGCTGTGTAACACAATGTAAAAGATGATGCCTATGGAGTATGTCAGACTCCATAACCAAAAGAAACACAGTGTACAAAATCATATTAAAATACTTGAAAGAGTGGGAAAAAGGGTCACACTCTCTCCAGTCCTCAAAATCCAGCAAAGTTGCTTGGGGTCTCTAAGGTGGAGGGAATTAGCACATTTCTGAGAATGCTCCCTAACAGAGACATATGTCATTCGTTTCGTCAGGGGAAAAACCCACTTCAAGGAAGAAAGTACAGGAAATGTTAAATTCAAAATACATTTGCCTGTGATAAACTTTAAAAACAAGTATATGAATGGTTTAAATCTTATAATTTGGCAACACCACATAGTTCTTGGTTAATGATCATAGAGTTCAGTGTTCAGCAAATATTAAGTAGCTGTGTCTCTTCTGGAAAATGGGAAGCCTATCAAGTAAATAATAAAATAGCAAGGCTACCTTGGACACAATTGATGAGGAGATGAACCATGTGGAATGTATGTACAATGCAAAACTCTGGACCTATCTGATATAAGTTAAACAATAATTATTCCTGTGCCACTAGACTGAATAGTGTATAAAACATTCTTATTACATATATTGCTAGCTGTTGGAGATGGATGTTTCACAGCTTGTTGTAGACAATTAGGTGTGCTGCATCTATACCATAACATGAAAGCATAACATTATAGTCCATGTATATAAGAGGGGATTGAGATCAGAACTGTCTAATTAAAGACTGTTGACAATGTTAGATCTTACAGCTAAATATTTGCTTATTGAATGGGATGAAGAAAATAATATGATTTCTGTCAAATAGATGTGATTTAGATGTGGACACTCAACAGATGTGAATGGAATGGTGATAATACTAATGGAGAGCAGGCCAAAAGGTGCTGTAAAAACCTATATATGTATCATACAGTGATTACTCTGCATATTCTTCTGTTAATCACAATTTGCTATGGAAGACAACGTAGAGTGTAATACACCAGCAGGTTTAATAAAAATGATAATTGGACTGAAGAATGATACTACGGTTGTAGTCTAACTTGTCGTAAAGGGCTCTCTCAGTCATGGTGTTAGGACATATAATTACAGGAAGCAGTGGTGCGTTGTAGCCTGCATGCTTTTTAATCGTTATTTGGCTGACCTATCAACTGCCTTACTTATACCTCCACTATTAGCTTATAAATAAATCCAGTGGCTTGGACACAATGATGATACAATCTTACTGGATGATACCCAGTTGTGGCTTAACGGTCAATTTGAAGAAAGAAAAACATACTTGTTGACATTTAATAAAAAGAAGTGTGCTAGCAAGGGATTTAAGATTGTCTCAAAGTCTCTCTGCTATATGATGAAATATATTTATATTCACAGAAAAAACCTTGTTAAAGGGACATTATGATAAGGTGCCACTATTAAAAACCTATAAAGTTCAAAGAAAAACATTGTTAAAGGGATGTTATGGTAACAACTAAAATCAAAAAACCTCAGAAATTCGCTAGTTGTGGTAAGCTAATCAACCAAAACTCACGCCACCACGTGCGCTGCTAAGACTAACACACAGGACATGGAAGATTACATCACAAAAGTCATTGATGACATCAGAAATTACTAATCATCCAATATCAATCTAGCATAATTGGAAGAATATTAGCAAAACTGCTATTTATCTTAAAAATGGCATCAGCTATTACAATCCTTCCTCCCGAAGAGCCACCACCAGCTGGAGGACCTACACAACAAACAAAGTGTGGCACTTCTAAAGACAATGAAGAAGACCAAGAAGATGAGGGCCAGGCCCAGTACCCACACACCAAATGTATATCACTTGTTTTTTTAGTTACATTCTTACACTTTCGAAAAATAAAACACAAACATATTTCCAAAAACATGCTTTCAGGTCCTTGCTAATGCTCCTCGCATAGGTTTGTTGTAATCTAGTCAACCACTTCAGGCTGTAACCGCAAGAACAATATTTTGTTCCATTCAAACCTACTGCTTCAGCCATGCTGCATGCCCCAATAACCAAATTACAGTAGACATTTCTCCTTGCTAACGCCCCTGCCCTTTGCCCAGACACCAATGATATATCACTGTGTTGTGTACTTACATTTTACACTTTTGAAAAAAATAAAACACATGACATATTTGCAAAACCATGCTTTCAAGTTCTTGCTGACCCTCCTGGTGCACATTGCTGCAATCCCATCCAGCACTTCAACCTGTACCCATGAGCCAATTTCTTTTCGCATTCAAACCTATCCCAATTTCAAAAAACCTGAAACATAGCCGGCCCCTGCTGGTCCCTCACGGTCATGGCCAGTAGCCAGATTGTCTGGTTCATGACCTTAGGCCATTCCCCAGACAATCTGGCCACTGCCAATGGCCACAGGGTATGCCTCAGTCACCAAAGATATATCACTATTTTTAAAGCTACATTATGACACTTTTATTTTCAAAAACTAAAACACTGCCACATTTGCAAAACCATGCTTTCAGGTCCTTGCCAATGCTCCTTACAAGAGTTTGCTGCAAATCCGACCATGTATTTTTTTTTCAAAAGGGTCAAAATGTACGTACATACAATAACCTAGCCACTACTTGACAAAATCCATTCAGACTTTGTACAAGCATTCAAGGTTGGGTTATAGACTTGTGTCAACATTTATAAAATGGCAACAAAGTTATAAGCCATCTAAAAATGTTGAGAGCCCCCTCTAATGTTGCCCCCTCTAGACAAAATCCCACCAAACTTTGCAAAAACATTTGTATCTAGGTCTGCAATCGTTTTGCAAACTGATATGTAGATTGATTGGTGTGGAAGATGAAAATGCATGTAGCCACGTCAACAAACCACGCCACTTCATTTGGCTTTCTCATTGACGCAGATACAAATCATGTGTAAGCGTTTAAGCACAGTGTGCAATCTGATTGGTTGATGGTTTAAGTGCAGATATGCGATTGCGCCAGGGCGTAGCCGCGTGTAGAAATGCTGTACACTGATTGATTTGTTGGTATAGCTGTGGCTATTCATCACACCCAAAGCCACCTCTCTTGTTTTCTCTCATTGCTTTTTGTCTCTTTAAAGAGCAGTATCTTCATTTGTTTATTCCTTTCTTATGACTCTTGTTCTTATATATTTGTACTTTGACCAGTCATTTGTAGTTTGTGATTTGTTTTTATTTTAGCCTCATATATATATAAATATTTAAGGAAAAAACTTTAGTTGCAATGACGTTAAGGTGAGAACTCAATCCAACAAAACCATGGAAATTCAGCTAAAACCACCTTAACTTCACACCCCTGTTGCGCAGCCTATGACCACAATCATGACATCACAGATCACATCACTGATTACATGTTGTATGGGAACACTGATTACACTACAAATCACATCACTGGTGTCAACACTGGTGACAACATTAATTGCATTGTATATAACTAATTACATCAATAATGGAATTAGACATAACATTATTTATAAGTTAGCTCATTAAAACGTAATAACAATTTAGGCCGTGGACCTAGCCATGACAAAGGCTGGGGCCACTGGCCAGTGCCAAAGGCCATAGCTAGTGGTTGGTTATTATTCAAAAATACCAATGTGCATGGTCAAAAGCAATCCCTAGTAGCTCGTCACCATTTTAAAATGTACAGTGGGCAACATTAAAAGCTGTAGTCAGTGGTCAGGGTTAAAGGCAATAGCTAGTGCTCATTAATATGTCAGAATATACAGTCGGCACAGCCAAAGGCCATGGCCATTGGCTAGTATTGTGTTGAAAACCATGGCTAGCTGCTGGTTAGTGCATATAATGACAGTGTATTATGTATAGAAAGTAAAATAAAAAACAATAGGACAACCACATTCCCCCAAAATAAACCTGTTGTTACAAAAAATGAGTGTGCATGTGTAATTAACATATGTAAGTACTGTTCATGAATAGTTATTAAAGGCTTATGGAACTGGCAATATATTTTAAAATAAATATTTACAAGACTACTGCCCATATATATGTAGATATATTTATATGTTTTGTAAAGAAAATGTGTATAGCGCGTCTACTAATGATACGTGAACGGCTACGCACAGAACTAACTAGGGTGAAGGGGTAACCAGGGTGTGTGAAATTAATCAATAGAACGTGGCTATGCATCTTTGCGCCTAATATGCCAGCCAATGGTTTCACGTGATGTGATTCCGCGCCTACACATAATAAGTGCCAACAAACAAACCAATCAAATTTTGCGAAGTATGGACATGAGTATGTCAATGCCTTTGAGGTAACCTGCGCGTACAAATGATCCAATGGAATGGAGTACTCCCAAGATGCAGCTATGCCTCTTTTTGCAAAATGCATCAGCTAATCATAGCAGGTTCTGTGGCTCCACACCTACATGTCACTTGTATATGCATCAACAAACCATCCAATCACATGTTATGCTGTATCGACGTGGCTATGCCCACACCATATGATAACATCCGCGGATATGAGACTGTCCACTCAGATGGCGCAGCAGTTTGTGGCCGCAAATAATCACCACACCCACAAAAACATAACTTTACATTAATCAATATACCTGTACTTGCTAGTGAAAGGGTTTTCTGAGTAACTGCAAGCACCTTTGGCACTTTACCCCTTAATCTCTTCATCCTTTTTACCCAGTTTTCCCCATTTGTCTATTTTTTGTTTTATTTTGTTTTTTACTTTTTCATTTTCTGCAGCATTGTCTTTTTCGTGTTGTCATTTTTATTCTTTTATATTTTCCTCCCTGGCTGGACATTACAACATGTCCAACCATGACAGTTAAAGCAGTGAGGATGACATCATCATTTGGGTCAGCAATCCTTCACCACCAAGGGAGAAGCACACAGGCATGAAGAACACTGCAGACAGTTGGTGCTTCTTTAAAGTGAAGGAACACCACTTCTGGAAAGAGATGGAGGTGGTACTCTGCACCTTCTGTAACAAGACTCTATGCAGTGGGCCTTCCAATATTCTGTCTCAAAGTCTGAGAACATCGATAATGATTAACTATCTGGTAAGAGTCCACTGGGACAATGTTGATGATGAATATCGAAAAGCCCATGTACATCACAACAGACAAATGCATGGGACCCATTCCTTTCATAGACAAATATTAGCACCACCTGCAGAACCTCCATCCACCAGTACAGCAACAGCACCAAGTGGAAATGAAGCCTTGACATCAGCAGTGGTATGAACTACACAGACTCCTCTGTTACCAACACCCAACCTTTCCAGGATGCAAGTCATGTGTAAAGGATGCTGCAAATGGGTAGTCAAGGGAGATGCCACACTTCCCCCTTTAAGAAAAATAATACAAATAATACATTAAAAAAATACATGTTGGATTTTATTTTAATTCCTTTTGTTAAATGTTTCACCCTTATGTATCTTCCTCCCCTATTCCACCCACCTCTTTCCTATGCCCAAAATGGCCCTTTTAAGGGCAGCCTTTATGTTACAAACATAGATAAAATTGTACGCAGTCTGCAAAAATACATTACACTATCTATTGTTATTCATGGTATGCACTTTCAGTATATAAAAATTTTGAATAGTTGCCTGTGGCCATGTTTATCAGAGCCGTTATTAAAAACTCCCCAGTCATTGCTCACCTTAGCCATGCAAAAATATCCTGCTATTCATTGGCTGATAACCTAACCCCGGTTAGAAATAATATATATCCAACATAACTATGTCTTCAGTTTTACAAATAAATAAATGAAGACATGCCAACACTGTAACCTTATTTTGAGTATTGATCTGTTTAAACTATAGTCATACCTATATTATAAATAATAGGTAGACATCACAGTTGTGAATAAACATATTGACACTTACCAACAACTGCACTAGTAACATAGCAAATGTTGTTTCCATACTTTTTTAATAAAATCTGTGTGCGTCCTTTGTTTGGCCACCTACACGCATGATACATGCATAATGACATTTCATATCATACACCTCATATTTAAAAAAAACGTAAAACTAGAAAGTATTATCTAAACTTCTGTTAGCAGTAATACTCCTACACAGTGTGGAAGTCCTTTTTTTACTATATCAAATGTATTCTTATTTATAACAAGTATATCTGCATTGCAATTTCATAACGTCTTTCATAATATGGTGTGCATCCTTTTTCCGGCCACCTTTGCACCTTACAAGCTAATCACAATTATCTTCAACCTACCATACAACATGAAGAATATGCACAGTTTAATAACTGAATAGATTGACTTGTCTAAAAACTCCACACTGCACATACAACATATTTATACAATTAACACAATTACCTTTTTCAAACAGTTTATTTGATTTTGTATTTCAATGGCACTATAATGTTTACTTATTTCATATGTAAACAGTCATCAGCTTCTACACGTCCTCACACTCAAAATAATGTACATGGGACCATTTATGTAACCTCACACATATAGGGAACACTTGTACATATTAAAATATAGTGTTTTACACAATGAAACAGAAGTAGAAGATTGCAGAATGCTATTTTCCCTTATAATATTTATAATCTTCAAAATATTACCTTGACATTTATTTAGTACCATTTTTAAAAAAACATCCTAGTAACAAACTGTGTCCTACTTTACATAAAACATTTAGGGGCCGATTCATGGAACAAACGTGCGCCGAAAATCTACGCGCAAGCAGGCGCAAGCAGGCGATTCATGGAAGTCCCTGCGCGTGTACACCCCGGGATGTGCGCCAAACCCGTGCATGGCGCACAAGTCACAGCAACATCCCGAAAGGCGTGCGCGTCGCGCACAGTGTAAGCGCACAACCTCGGCGCATACACCAGAAAGTGGGCGGGACACGGGGCGTAACGCGCGGAATGGGGAACAACGCGCGAAAATAAGGGCGTAACTGGGGATGTACTGCAGGGAAGCAGACGGAACGCCCACACTCACTCGAACCACACGTATTCATGGAATCGAATAGGGCAAAGCCACGCACAGCCAAAGACACGCACAAGCCTACGTGTATTTCAGGGGTTCGCGTGAAGTTTCTCACGCGATCGGGCCTGGGGGAGCGGGCTACGTGTATTTCAGGGGTTCGCGTGAACTTTTTCACGCGATCGGGCCTGGGGGAGCGGGCTACGTGTACATCAGGGGTTCGCGTGAACTTTTTCACGCGATCGGGCCTGTGGGAGCGGGCTACGTGTACTTCAGGGGTTCGTGTGAACTTTTTCACACGGTCGGGCCTGAGGGAGCGGGCTACGTGTATTTCAGGGGTTCGCGTGAAGTTTTTCACGCGATCGGGCCTGGGGGAGCGGGGTACCACTCACCGTCTGCCTTGCGTGTAGAAGAACGCGTAGCCAACACCCGCTGTGAAGTAATAGCATGTGAACCCCAACGGATGGAAAACACACGCACCGCACGAAAAGCACGTACAGAACAGTGTAAAGGCACGCGGGATCTCCAAGCCCTGCCAGGGCAACGCCCGTGCGCAAAACGTCACAGACGCGCTTACGCTGTAAGGGCCTTTGGTCCAATGAAATCGCGTACGCGTGCTGAGGCGCTTACGCGCTAAGGGCCTTTCCTCGATTTTCACGCTGACGTGCAGGATTTTCACGTGCCAAATCACTCCGTATCAAGCTGGCCACGCAAAAACACACGGAAGACAACGCTCCTGACCAGAAGGCCGAATTATTGCCCCCTAGTGCCCCGAGCAGCCTCCCACGTGCCATCTACTGCTGCCTGCCTGCCTGCCTGTCTGCTGCCACCGTGCCCTGCCATTTGGTGCCGGCACCTCAGCCATCTGCAGGGGTCCAGTTGCTGTGTCCACCCCTGCTGGAACAGAAGACTCCCGACTCAGATAACATCGCTCCACAGCCCAGCCCCAGGACCCAGTTGCCCACCCACTCCTGCCCCTGGGGTTGCCATGTCGGGCACATCCACATCTGGCACCAGTGGCAACCCCTGGCCAGAGGGGCAGAGGGGCACCAGCTTCACTGCCACCGAAGTTGGTGTCCTGGTGGAGCAAGTCCTGGGGCAGTATGATGCCCTCTTCGGATCGTCCCGCGCCAATAAGGAAGGACGGGAGAGGATCTGGGCCGACTGTGTGGTTGCCATCAACGCGGAGGGGGTGGCAACCCGCAGCATCCAGAAGGTCAAGAAGCGCTGGGAAGACATGAGGTCCAGGACCCTCATGAAGGCCCGGCGCCTCGTGGAGGGGGGCCGGGGCCGCATGAGTTCCATCCAGATGGGGGTCCTGGAACGCGTACACCCAGCACTCCATGCCCAGGTCCTTGAGAGGGAGACCCGTCTGGAGTTGAGCGGTAAGTGGCCAAGAATTGCTGTGTGAGACAGGGCATGTTGCAGTGTGCTGGTTGTCTGATACTTGCCTGTATGTGTGACATAGGCATTGTACGCATGTATGTGTGCAGGGACATCATGGTAATGCATGTGCGACCAGTAATGTGTGAACCGCACGGTTGTTGCATGTGTTTAAATGCGACATGGGGAGCCCTATGCAGATTGTACACATGAGAGCATGGCAGTCTCTGTTCCTGGACATGGGTGGGGGATGGGTGCTGATGCCAGGTACATATATGGTGTCCATGTCTGTGTGCCTGACCTGCGTGTCTGTGACTTGTGGATGCCATGGATGCATGACACATGTCTGTGACAATATACAGATTCACTGATGCAGCCTAGTCATCCTTGTATCCACTGTGATTGGGGTGTACGGGGCCAGATGGATGTGACTGAGGTGAAGTGTGTGCATGTGATAGGCATGACCCATGATGCATGTGAGTTCCATTACATTGTATGTTTCGAGAGTCCATTGGACATGTATGGAAATGTCCATGGCATGCACCATGACTGTCACTGTGTGTGTTTTGCCTGGACTGACACATGTGTTGTGGAGGGACATGATGAAAGTGTACTTTGACAGTGGCACTCATCTGCTATTGCTTCCTGTCTAGGGGACCATTGTACAGTACCCTGATGCTTGTGTTCTATGTCTCCCTCTACGCAGCGGCTAGTGAAGAAGAGGGCAGAGACGGCACTGTGGAGCAAGGTGGTGGGGATGCCCCCACGGCTGCAGCAGAAGGGGTGGGTGAGCCCCCACAGGGGCCTGCTACGGCGGAAGACGGTGAGGAGCCATCCAGGTTGGTGGTTTCCACAGAGGAGGAGGAGGCCGCCACTGAGGCGCACATGGGGCCTGGTGGGGGCATCCCTGCTGGTGCAAGTGGTGCAGTCCAAGGGCAGGGGCAGGAGGCAGCACAGGTCACCGTGGAGGGGCCTGTGCATGTCGCTGTCCCTGACCCTGTGGGTGCACCACCATGCACCAGCAGGGATGCCCCATCCCAGGCCCGTCCGCAGGTAGAGGGGATGTCCATGTCATCTGACTCCCCTCCACCTGCGGACGGGCGGACCCCTGGCCGTACGGAGAAGGTCCTGATTGGGGTCGCGATGCGCACGGCTGTGATTCGTGATGCCGTGCGTGCTTCCCAGGAGGAGCACGCACGTCATCATGAAGAACACCGTGCCAACGTGGCCCAATTGGGATCGTCCATGTTCGGGGGTTTCCTGCATGTGTTGGCCAATCTGGCGGCCCTCTCCTCCTCTGTGGAGACTATACGTCAGTCGTTCTCCTTGCCGTCTTCCGGCCCAGATGCCACCAGGGCCCCCTGTGGACCTGCCCTGACCAATGCAGCCAGCTCGGTGGGGATCCCATCCCTGCCACAGTCGGGAGTCAGAGGTCCAGCAGGGGTGGACACCACAGCAACTGTACCCCAGCAGATGGAGGATGTGCCTGCATCTTCAGGCAGGGCACGTGCACGACGGCGTCGGTGGATTCCATCAGCCTGGATGCCGTCGTGCTGGCAGAGGCAGTGGCGTCGGAGGCAGCAGCGGAGTCAACGTGGGAGGCATCATGGCTCGGGGCCATCAACATCGGAGGGGCAGGCATCGGCCGGAGGGCAGGAGGACCCAGGACGGGAAGTGTCTTCCGTGTGGCAGCGGTTGGGCCAGCATATAGGTGCGGAGCGGCGGCGGGCGGAAGAGGCGCGGCTCACAATGGTCAGGGCGGAGAACTCCATGCGGAGGTCCCTGAGGCGGGCCGAGTGCCTCGAGGCAATCCGCAGGGGGTTGGAGGAGCAGATGGCGTTGTCCCTGCGGACCCTCGGGGCCATGGAACAGGACCGCCTCCGGGACATAGACGAGGAGTTTGATGATGCCCTGGCCCGGAACACCACGGAGTGAGCCGCTGGACTTGCCCGCCGCCTTTGTATATAGTTCTTTAGTTTTAGGTTTCATTTGTTTCTTCTTATGATTTGGAGTCGACGGACACAGCTCCACTTTTTGTATAAAGTTGCATTTTAGTTAGGGTTTTTTGTAGGTTTCCTTTGTTCCGTTGGGCTCATGGACCCTTGGATGTTTTGTACACAGTTCTTCATTGGATTGATTTTATTTTTAATGTGACTTTGAACAACTTTTTTTTGGATTTGGATTTGTAGTTTTGATTTTTTTGGACGGACATGCAGCTTATCTTTTTTTCATTGCCATTGTAGTTTGTTTCATTTCATTTGCATTCAATTTTTTTTAATACAATTTTGTTTTCATACTTCACTGTGTGGTATCATCTCATTGGTTTATGTCATGTTGGGTGTTTTCCCATTCATTTGCAACCATTGTGTGTGACGGACATGGGTTCATTTGCTTTATGAACATTGGGGGTGTAACATGTAATTTCCATTTCCATGTGGGTGAATGGGTTACTTGGTAGGGCCTTTTGGCTGTGGAGGCTGACCATAACGCACATGATTGGGGATTGTGAGGACCTGGGTGCAGGGGGACATGACTAGGGGCCTGGTGGAGGCTGCCCCTGGTGACTGGGGGGTGGGGGTGGTGGGAGACATGGGTGGGGGCCTGGTGGCAGGTGCCCCACAGTGCTGGGGGGTGGCGGGGGGGTGGGGAACATGAGTTGGACATGGGTGGGGGCCTGCTGGCAGGTGCCCCACAGTGCTGGGGGGGTGGGGGGGTGGGGAACATGAGATGGACATGGGTGGGGGCCTGGTGGCAGGTGCCCCACAGTGCTGGGGGGTGGGGGGGTGGGGAACATGAGTTGGACATGGGTGGGGGCCTGCTGGCAGGTGCCCCACAGTGCTGGGGGTGGGGGGGTGGGGAACATGAGTTGGACATGGGGGTGCCCCACAGTGCTGGGGGTTGGGGGTGCTGTGAGACATGGGTGGGGGCCTGCTGGCAGGTGCCCCACAGTGCTGGGGGGTGAGGGTGCTGGGAGACATGGGTGGGGGCCTGCTGGCAGGTGCCCCACAGTGCTGGGGGGTGGGGGTGCTGGGAGACATGGGTGGGGGCCTGGTGGAGGCTGCCCCTGGTGGCTGGGGGGTGGGGGTGATGGGAGACATGAGTGGGGGCCTAGCCTGGTGGAGGGTGCCCCACAGTGCTGGGGGGTCGGGGGGTGGGAGACATGAGTGGGGGCCTGGTGGAGGGTGCCCCTCAGTGCTGGGGGATGGGGGGTGGGAGACATGAGTGGGGGCCTGGTGGAGGGTGCCCCTGCACTGCTGGGGGGTGGGGGTGCTGGGAGACATGGGTGGGGGCCTGGTGGAGGCTGCCCCTGGTAGCTGGGGGGTGGGGGTGCTGGGAGACATGGGTGGGGGGCCTGGTGGAGGCTGCCCCTGGTGGCTGGGGGTGGGGGTGGTGGGAGACATGGGTGGGGGCCTGGTGGTGGGTGCCCCTGCACTGCTGGGGGGTGGGGGTGCTGGGAGACATGGGTGGGGGCCTGTGGAGGGTGCCCCTGGTGGCTGGTGGTGCAGGGGGACATGCGTTGGTGGGCAGTAGTGCAAGTTGACATGTGGGTTGGCTGGGGGGCATGGCCATGGTGGATGGGGTGCCTGCAGGACATGTGCAGGGTAGGCCCCTGTGGTGTGAGCCACCTGCAGGGGCCATGGAGGGTGTAGAGGGAACACCAAGGAGGACCCACACGTGCAATTCACGTGTGGTGCTCCCTGCGCACCCCTGAAATACGCATACCCTGCTCGCACGGGCCCAATCGCGTGTGGAAATTCCAGCGCACCCCTGAAATACACGTACCCTGCTGATATCGCGTGTGGAACTTCACGCGCACCCCGAAATACACGTACCCTAATGGAATTGCGTGTGGAACTTCCTGCGCACCCCTGGTATACACGTACACTGCTGATTTCGCGTGTGAGACTTCCCCCGCACCCTGTAATACACATACCCTGATGGAATCGCGTGTGGAACTTCCCGCGCACCCCTGAGATACGCGTACCCTGCTCGCACGGGCCCAATCGCGTGTGGAAATTCCCGCGCACCCCTAAAATACACGTACCCCGATGGAATCGCGCGTGGTACTTCCCGCGCACCCCTGGAATACACGTACCCTGCTGTAATCGCGTGTGTAACTTCCCCTGCACCCTGAAATACATGTACCCTGCTGATATCGCGTGTGGAACTTCCTACGCACCCCTGGAATACACGTACCCTGCTGTGATCGCGTGTAAGACTTCCCCTGCACCCTGAAATACACGTACCCTGCTGATATTGTGTGTGGAACTTCACGCGCACCCCGAAATACACGTACCCTGATGGAATCGCATGTGGAACTTCCCGCGCACCCCTGGTATACACGTACCCTGCTGATTTCGCGTGTGAGACTTCCCCCGCACCCCGTAATACACGTACCCTGATGGAATCGCGTGTGGAACTTCCTGCGCACCCCTGAGATACGCATACCCTGCTCGCACGGGCCCAATCGCGTGTGGAAATTCCCGCGCACCCCTGAGATACACGTACCCTGATGGAATCACGTGTGTAACTTCCCCTGCACCCTGAAATACACGTACCCTTCTGATATCGCGTGTGGAACTTCACGCGCACCCCTGAAATACACGTACCCTGCGGAAATCGCGTGTATAACTTCCCATGCACCCTGAAATATACGTACCCTGCTGATATCGCGTGTGGAACTTCACGCGCACCCCGAACTACACGTACCCTGATGGAATTGCGTGAGGTACTTCCCGCGCACCCCAGTGATACACGTAGCCCACTTGCTGTGCTGGTACAGGGTTAGCGCAGCCCTTTGCGCTGGATTGGGTATATTGATGGCTTTTCCCTGCGCGAGAGGCGTTCTTGGGGGCGTAACTGGCGCTGCTGCAGGGTCGCTGCGCCACTGTGCGCCACGGCTGGTTTTGGTGGCTGGAATCCATGAATACGCTGTGCGCAGAATTGGATTTTAGCGCACGCGGCTGGCGCAGGGATTCGCACGCGCACACTGTGCGCCAGCCGCGTGCGCCACTTGTGCACTGGATTCTATGAATTACCCCCTTAATATTCTATTCTTCTATTTCAAATTTTTATTTTGCATATTTATATTCACAAACAATATTACTAATACATATTTTAAAACTTTGCTTCTAACAGCATTGAGTAAGCATTCTGTATACCCTTTGGCAATCTAGCTTGGTGTGTGACTGTAGAGTCATTATAAACAAGCCAATCTACTTCTGTACGCACCCATGTCATGAAATATCCAGATTCAATGGATGCCCCCTCTTGAAAAATAATTGCAAACATTTTAAAAGTTTTCTTACTAACAGAAATGTGACTATTTACACAATTCAGTATTGACATGTTAATGTTCCTACAATCTACATTGTATCTTTGAAACATAATAAATAAATACGTATTACAAACTAGATGTTGCAGTGTTGATCGTAATTACAACCACAGTCACTGCATTGCAAGCCATGGAATGCTTTAGTTACAAGATCAGACAATGATGCACTTTTCTGATCAGGCACATGCAAATACACACATCTTTCACAAAGATCTGGAGTAGAATACTTACATTTTGGACAAATATGATTCCACTCATAACTAATTACAATATATCTATCTACATGAATAGTTTATTTCACTAATATCTCAAATACATTCATTAAACAATCGTGACTATCCTCCTGTGTATTTTGAGAAAATTGTCGATTTCCACTTGCATCAGCTACTACATTTCAGATTGTCATTGCCCAATGTAAACTGTTCGGATTTTCATCCACAGATATTTTAAGAAACAAAAGTTCAACACATAGCTGTTTCCCTGCTGTTGAAGCTATTTCTTGCATCAATGGAGTCATTTGAAACAACATACACAGAGCTGCATAACAATAGCATTCAACTACTGTTTCATTACTAAAGCTGCAATACGATATGTTACAGTTGAACGATTCTCCAACTCCATTAAATGCCATTGTTTTTTAGTCTTACAAGGACTAATTTCATTTGAATGTGCTTTTACTGACTCCTTAAGTTTCCCGAATGAGTGCTTCACAGGTACAGGTGTAAGGTGATGAGCACAACATAACAACACAAAGCCTATAATATTATTTAATGCAAGAAATGTCAGCAGTCACTTTCTGTCATCAAAGTTAATTAAAAATAAACCTTCTATATTTTTCACACATGACAAAGCTACATATGACATTCCTTCTTTAAACACTGTATGACCAATGTCAATCAGTGATGTTTCTAAAGTCAACCTTTGTGATTTATGAATAGTTATTGCGTAAGCAGTGCACAATGGAAACTGTGTTCTTTTCACAAAGGTATCCTTAAAAAGCATGAAACGTGCAGAGCTCTGAGAAATAAAGTGAGTTCTGTCTACACAATCAAACTTAACTTCAACATGTTCAATACATGTACTGTGAGGAAAAGTGTGACATGCAATCACTCTTCCCATCAAATCATTGACTAGATTAATGTGTACATTCAAGTTCCTCTTCAACATTACTGGTGCATTGAGGCACAGTTTTAAAACTCCTTCCAGACCTGCAGTTTTAGAAACTGAATTCTCTAGTTGAACTAATCAAGATTTTGCACTCTTATCCAACTCTAAAAGCATAACATGACCATCTAAACATCACATGATGTTATCTCTACAATATTTTGCTTCTCTGACAGTAGCATTGTAGAGTTAAAGTTGTTACACTCTGCAAGTGTGCACATCAAAGCAACACAAAAATGTGTCTTTCCTTACAAGTCAACATAATATCAGATGGACGCAATCTACATGAAACATGTTCAAATTAAGTCTTCCCTTTAATACAGTTTTCGCATTATCCTCAAGTTACCATATCAAAGTTGGACCCTGCCTATAGATCCTTCAGGCTGAGAGACAATACTATCACCCCTTATCTAAACTTAACATTTTGGGGGTTAATCTTGACCAGACATTGTCCATGAGGTCTCATGTGCTAGTGTCGTCTCGGCTGCCATTTATTTTGTCAAACTTCTGTCGCATCTGAGACCTCTTATTTCTTAAGCAAATGCAGAAACTATAGCTAGAGCTATAATTGGGGCAAAGATTGACTATTGCAGTAGTCTGTTGGTCGGTCTCTGTAAACAGATTCCAAAAGACTTCAGACTGTACAAAATGGGGCAGTCAGAGTGGTGTTTGGTTTGGCCCGCCTTGATCACGTCTCTGAGGCCAGGCGTTCCTTGCATTGGCTCCCTGTGGTGGCCCGTGCAAAGTTTAGACTTCTAGTGATCAGATTCAAATGCAGACCTGGCCTTATGCCGGCTTACTTGCAGGCTCACATTATTGAAAAAGTTAACAGCAGAGCTCGAAGGTCCTGCGTTCAGAATTTTTAGTTTCTTTCCCGCACTAGAACAAAGAAAGCTGAGAATGGGGCCTTTTTTTTCTGGCAGCACCCAAGCTTTGGAACCAGTTACCATCAGCATTAAAAAGCCTATCTACCTTGACAGCCTTTAAGAAAGATCTAAACGTTGCTTTTCTCTTGAGCACAGGCGTCTCTCTGATTCTCGATCTCTTTGTCACTGGTGACTTTACTGGATAGCTGACCCTACTTTCTTGCTGCTGTGTTTGTCTTTTTGTGTGACCATGTCTGCACTCTAATGCCCTCGGTTCCATGATGCACATTACAAATGGCCTAAATTAAGGAACACCTATACAAATCTTATTCAGCATTTCTGCATACTCAAAGTCTCCAGATATTATTTGTAAATTCCTGGAATTCAAAACAATTCCAAAGGTTAAAATGACCAATACCTCCTATACTTTTTTGAGCATCCTTAGATTGCAGCATTCTAAAAACTGGTTGACAAGTCTCCAAAAACAAGTACATATGTACCTCCAAACAATATGTTGTAGTCAATCTTCAAAACCTCTTTTATTTGCAAGTGAATGAAAGCTAGCATCAAGTTAGGCACCATACTTGCTTCATCTACAAACAAGTTGTTTCATTTTCTAAGAACCTTTCCTTCTTCTTCTACTGAACTTGATACACGTTTCCTATATGCTAGTTTGTTCTCATTCTCCACTGGTCACATTAACAGGCAATGTAAAGTAACACTTCCTACATTAAATGCTGCTAAACCTGTTGGAGCAATTACAATGCATGAAACAGAAGAATCTGTTACATTTTGGATCATTGCACTTATTGCATTAATTAAAAAAGATTTACCTCTTCCTGCTTGTCCACTAACATACAACAATACAGATTTGTATGGCACCAAAAAACATTCACACTTGCCATGAGTAAACCATGTAAGAACCAATCTTTAATTTTATTATAAACTTCTTTTTGCTCTACATTAAATGTACTATTTCATCACAATTCACACTTGTAACTTTACTTTGTTGCATTGCAATTTCTACTTCCTCCATAGCAATCTCAACATCAGTTTGAATAATTCGCTCACCAAGAACATTTGGACTTCCTGCTGCAGAATCGTGACTGCCCTCAGGAGTCGTGTTTGCCAATTCAGATGCCAAAGGTTCTTCTTGATGTATTTCTTTCTCCGGTAACTCCAAATACTGCTTGGTTATGTAATTAAGCATTTTTGAGCAGAAAATGATTTTTCAAAAGGTTCAAAACTTACAAGTAAATCACTGTCTGCATGCCATAGGAAGAACAACGTCAAAATACAAAAATAAAATAATTCCTATTTCTCTGCACTTTGGCAAGACAGTTTCATGTGGTTAATGAGACTTGCATTTTCATGTCTCACTAGAAAACCACTATATCCATGTACGTTAAGCCATCCTCTGCCAATGTTTGCTTCAATATTTTGATATGAGTAGCATTATGCTACTTCATATAAACAAAGATCCTCCAACAATTCAGAACGATTTGGATAATATGTATCTATCAAGTTGATTTTCAAAATCTCCTGTATTGTCAAATGCTTATTCAGCTACCTGCTCAATTTCGTTCAAAGGCTTCAATACCCGATTTCTAGTACTAGTACAGGATTGTGGTTGTGTGTCTGAGGAGGCGGTTAATTGTGAAGGGGGGCTGTGCCCGGAGCACACCTGGTAAGTTGCAGAGCCAGAGAAGCTTATGCAAATTGGAGCGGATTATCCTTGCTTTGCGACTTTTACTCCAGAACAGCGGATTATCAAAAACCTCAGCTTGAGTTCAGATAGAGAGGTATTGAAATGTACCAGGGTACTGGTGGGGGAGATACTCCCCTTCAGCACTTGTGTAAAAGATTACCACCTTACAAAGAAAATATCTGTAAATATAGCGTAAAATGGTCCAAAGGTACAGAAGGTAAATTAACAAAACCATGTCCGCCTTGTGGCAGTTTCTCCAAAGATGTGCAGCAATCACTATTGATGAAAATTGGTCTGTGTAAGGTATCCCAGACAACTGGAAGGACCTAGATAAAATTGACCTCATATTATTGCCAGCCATCTTTTTTTCTTTATCTTAACACACAGATCTAGAACTGAATAGGACGTGTGCCAACCCATCTATTTATAAAAACTAAGGTATGGTATTTACCATTATCTGTATATAGAAACACAGGAATGCACTAATGTATTTCAGAATGATGAAGGGCACCATTATTCAATACAAGATAACTTTGAGCTTACCCCATATGAAGGAAAAAGACAGTTGCCAATAATATGAGGTACATTTTACCAAGTATGTAATGTAACCAAATAACTACATACCTTTTTCTAAAGTGTGAATGTTAAGTACTCTTGTTTTGTTTTTGTTGACGTTTTCTTGAATAGTCCCTGAAGATGCTCAACATTGACTGAAAAGCATTGGACATTATTTCCCACAGGCCCATTTTTTAAGTATGTGAAGAATAAAGACAACTTCTAAAAACGTATGAACTACTAGATGAATCTTCATTTACATGTAAACCAAGATGAATATAACGATATACAATGAATCATGTGGATTCCCACACAGGTCCTTACCCAGACCAGTTTTCTTCTTTTATTCTGTATCACCCCACAGTGCGAATGGAGATAGATCTGGCAACAGGACCAAATAATTGATCTAAAATCATAGAAGCTGACTACAATAGTTTGTGATATATACAAGATGTGCCCACTTAACCGCACTTGACTCAGCAATCGCTATTGACACACATAAAGGATGCTTATAAAGGGAAGACATTGACTAAACGCATGGCCATATTTGAATTGTGGCGCATGTTTCAGTATGGTGAGGGGGAAACAGCGAGGCGTCAATGGATGCCAAATCAGCACAAAGTGAAAGAAGAGGGGACCCACCCTCCACACCTTCATCTGCACCTCTGATGACACAGATGATGAACAGGGATTGTATCCAATAAGGGAACTAAAAGCAGTGGAAGGATATTCAAATTCGACATATAAACCACCACCATAAAATAAGGAGGATAAGCCAAAAGGCACAGGACAACCAGCTAGTGGTGCATGAGCAAGCGATGAGGGGTTTCAGTCCTCGAAGGAAAAGTTCCAGGGCATAAGCACAAGCGAGTGCATAGCAATGCAGGTGCTCATAAAACTTAAAAGAAAGACAACTCGGTAGGCGGAAGGGGCGACTGAGGGCATTGAAAGTCTGAAGAGGCACAGTGACATGACAGACTGGGCTGAACTGATGGACAAGAGGGAGAAGGATAGTGAGATTAGAGCGTGAGGGCAGAGAAAGAGGAGAGAGGAGAAACTGGAGCAGGAAGACGGGAAGAAGAGAGAGAACTCTTGGAAAAGGAGCAAGAAGAGAGGATAGAGAGGGATCTCAAGGAGGGGAAGAGAGCAGAATGGGAGATGAGTGAAAAAAGGGAGAGAGAGTGGGAGAAGACAGAGAGGGCTGTCAGCTGGTCACAGATTTGCAGTGGGTGACGTAAAGAGACTATTGGTATCAATACTAGGAGATGCAGCTGATGACGTATGGAAGAGGGTGGGATTCCCAGGGGTGACAACACAAAACATGGCACAAGACAGAACGCACATTTCCAAGCAGCATTATGGCAGGCACTACAAACACAGTACCCAGATATGTCAGACATTCGGGCAATTACATCATGCAAGATGAGGGATGATGAAGACCATGTTCAATATACGCAGGAGATTCAAGAGCTTTGGCACATTGCATTGAAATTCAAGAGCCTTGGTATAAAACGATAGCAATATTTTATCATATCTTAGTGCAGAGAATGATAGAGCCAGTACAGAAGAGATTGAAGAAACTGGTGGAATGGAGGCAAAGGCTGACCAGAAATACAGCTCACAATAGTGCACAATTGCAGATTGTGGGAGGAGAAGGTTAAACAAAAGGCGGAAGAGAGGAAGGCAGATGATGTTAAATTAGTACAGAACAAGCTATCAAAGTGCACGATGGAAGGGGTGGTTGTAACCAGCCCCACCTCACCAGCACAGCAGCAGGATCAACAGCCACAGCAGGTAGCACCGGCCATGTGGGAGGATACATGGGGCAAGGCATGTTCCAGCGGGGCTTTCGAGGATGGGGAGGATTTGAAAAGGGGCAGGGCTTCAGGCCACAAACGCATTATAATCAAGGGGGGTTTTGGGGCTACGGACAACAAGTGCAGCAAGGGACAGGAGACTTTCTAGGGGGTTTCCCAGAACAAGGGGGGAGCCACCACAGTGTTGGACCTGTGGGCAGCTAGGAAATATCTCACAGGCATGTCAATTTAGAAGGGTACCACACACTTGGGAAAGGCCAGAACAACAGTATTACCAAGGAGGACAAGGCAATTATTATACACTGAACCAGCAACCACAAGGCCACATACAAGGTCCATATCAGAAGATGCCACAAGCACCCACACAAACACAGGCACCAGCACAGTAACATGTACAGACACAGGCACCACAAATGGCAGCACCACTACCACAGTATTTACAGTCACTACCACAGATCAAGGGAAAAAACCAGCAGCTATCACAACTACAAGATGATGACACACAAGAGGCCCTGGACACAATGGTGACAGTACCAGTGTGACAACTGGGAGGGGTTACCATGGGGGGGGGGACAACCCCATCACAGGGAACGGATTATCCATGTACCTCCAATAGGACAGCCCACAGAAGACCTTGATGTGTCCCATCCTGTCAATAACACCCAACCCTGTGGAGGAACCTCGCATATGGGTGGCAATAGATGACAAAACCTTTTCCTTTATTGTTGACACTGGGGCGACTAGCTCATGCATCCTTGATGGGACATTTGCGTTGTTAGGCAGTGCCATGAACACCCAAGGATTCTCTGGGGCTCGAGAAATGGTTCCTTTTACTGATAACATCTCCATATCTATAGGAGATCACAACTTATCACTACCTTTACGTTACTCTCGACAGACACCTGTAAACATATTGGGACGGGACATCATGAGCAGACTAAACATGACCATTTCATTCACAGACAAGGGCATGAATGCTCAACACCAGGCATATGCATGTTGAATTTAAGACAGATCGTTCAGGGATATTGTGGATGCTCAGTAAAGAGGGGGGTGCCAGTGGGCCAAGAGATGTTTCAATGTGGAACAGACATTGCCATTGCATGGATGCCAGGCATCACAGAGAAGGTATGGTGAGTACCAAATGAGTATTTGTTCAGGCCAGAGACACCACTAGATGAGCCAGAAGGAACGATAGTGCCCAATGAGATTGAGGCAGATTTGTCACAAGAGGATTGGATTGCAGTGCATGCACTGGATGACACAGGAAAGGCATGGAGAGGAATAATTGCAGTTGCAGAAGGGTGCAGGCTAACAACAGTGACAGATGATGAGCTATTTGGAGAAGAGAGACTGGAATTGGAAATGGTGTTTGAAATAAGTGTAACATTTTGGTTGCAAATCCACTACAGAGAGGTATCGGAGAGAATGGCGATGGTTCTGGAGGTGCCAACCCCATTCTGAGAGGAGGAAATGGCCAAGAAACCAGAAAGCTTATGGACCACAAGTCCTTATGATGTGGGGTGCATTAACAGCATAGGGCTAGTGAAGATTAAACTGAAACCAGGAGCAATTTTACCAAGGGTAAAGCAGTATCCCCTAACCAAGGATGCAGGTGAGGGCATCAATGAGAAAATCAACGCCCTCATTGAGAGAGGCATCTGGTGCCATCAGAATCTCCATGCAATACAGCAGTGTACCATGTGCACAATGCCAACAAGGGGGGGTCATGGCATTTTATTCAGGATTTAAGACCTCTTAACCAAATTGTAGAAGCTTAGTATCCAGTAGCAGCAAACCCAGTGACAATTTTGTGTGGCATTCCAGCGGAAGCCACCTGTTTCATGGTTTCAACTTAAAAAATGTATTAATTTCAGTACCATTACACCCAGACTTACATGACTTAACCATCTTTATGTACTGCAATCAGAAGTGGAAACATACTCATTTGCAACAAGTGTACTGTGAGTCACCATGGTACTGCGAGTCACCATTTATCTTGAACAGGGTGATCCAGGTGGTTCTGAGCAACATAGAGACTGAGAGCTCAGTTCTCCAGTATGTAGACAACATTTTGATTTGCAGCGAGACAGAAGCTCAGTGCAGACAGAACTCAGTGCACATCTCTGTGTTAACAGACAAAAGATACAAGGTGGACAAGGCCAAACTCCAGTACTGTCATAAGGAGGTACTATACATTGGACAGATGATATACAACAATGTCTGGAACATTGCCCCAAAGAGAGCAGAGACAATACACAACATACCCCAGCCCAAAACAGTGATGGAACTGCAGCAGTTATTGGTGTTGTGCAATTACTGTAGAGCATGGGTTTCAGACTACAGAACATACACAAGGCCACTATTGACTTAATTGAAAGAGGCCCAAAGGGGAACAAAGAGACTGACATGGACCACAGAGATGATTGAGATCTTTGAGGAACTGAAGCAAGCGATAAGTACAGCTCCAGTATTAGCGACCTCAGACTACAAAAAAGAGTTCTTCCTGTTTTCACACGCTGATTGTATAGTGATGAAAGTGTTACTGACTCAGAAGACAAACATGGACCATAAGCCAATTGCTTACTACAGTGGACAGCTTGACCCAGTGATGTAAAGGCATTATCCGTGCGAAAAATCATTGGCTGCCGCAGGCTTCGCAGTGGAAAGGTCATCAGCAGTGACAATAGGGTGATCCACTGCTCTTTACGTGGAGCACACCCTTTTTGTGATCCTGCATAAGCCAAAGAGCACACTGACGACACAACGAGCATCAAGGTACGAGGTGATACTATCTAATGTAGGACTGAAGATAGTAAGATGCTAGACAGTAAAACCAACATTATTTTTGGCAGACGTCCTCCAACCAGGAGACTATGCACATGGCTGCACAAAGAACAGAGAGCTGTTCAGTGAGACACGTAAGGTGGAGGAAGATGCACTTGAAGAGGAGGCGTAGGGTACATTGATGGTTCATCGACAGTTGACCAGACTAATGTGATCAGAAGGACTGGGACTGCAGTGGAAAGACTGAAGGAGGAAGGGACAAGTGAGGTAGTTGTGAGTGCACAGCTACCAACCCATCATTCAGCATGAGCAGCAGACCTAGTGGATCTCATATTAGCAATAGAACACAGCATAGAGAAGCGTGTGACAATATATTCTGACAGCACTTATGTCACATCAATAGTGCATTCAGGAATGTTACAATGGATCAGGAGGGTGTTTAGGAGGGCAGATGGGACCCCAGCACATCACGCTCTCTTGTTATCAAAATTAATTGAAGTGATTGCATATCCAAAGGAGGTGGCACTAATGAAATGCCAGGCCCACACGAAAGGCGAAGATTCTATTTCAAGAGGTAATGAAGCAGCAGATTATTAGGCAGAGTGAAGAACATGGTGATGAGGGAAGGGTACAATGCACTACCAGAGATACAGATTACGGAATTGCAGAGAGCTGCACCATAGGAGGAGAAGGAGCTATGGGTAAAGAGAGGATGCTCAACGACTCCAACAGACTCCTCATGGAGACAGAACAACACTGGGAAAGTGGTCATGCCACTGGCATTATTGAAAACAGCATTAGCACAATTGCATTATATGACACACACACAGAAAGAGGTCATTGCTACACGCATTGGAGAAACATGGTCTTGCCCAAATATGAATGAACATGGTTCCATTAGCAGTTTAAAGCAGCCCATATCTTGAGAGTTGTGAGAGGAGCCATACCAAGACATGTAGGCTCATTTCTATACCTCCACGTAGACTATGTGGACATGATCCAAGTTTATGTTTATTGAGTTTATATAGCGCTTTACTCCAAAGTGCTTTACAGAATAACAACGAGGTACAATAATGAAAGAAGCACAAGTTTGTCAGGGTAACGTCTACATGATAGTGGTGGTTTGCCCATTCTCCAATTGGATAGAGGCGAGGCCAACATCCCACGACAATGCATTCAGACCAGCACATTTTCTGGTCAGGGAAGTTGTCCTAAAATGGGGCGTGTTTTAGGTCCTGCGGTCTGACAATGGCCCTCACTTTGCCAATGACCTGTTCCAGCATCACAGCCTTGATAGGCATCAAGCACAAATTTGCCTGTGCGGACCACCCACAAGCAAAAAGGGTTTGTGAATGCCTAAATGGACTCCTGAAGGAGTGCATTGCTAAAATTCAGCAGATCACCAAGAAAAGCTGGCTTCACTGTTTGCCTTTGGCACTATTTGAGTTGACTTCCTGAAGATGGTCAATAACAGGCAGAAGAAGAGGTTGACAACAACCAACAGGAGTAACAAGGGATAACAGGCGTATCTCAGTCCTATGGTCTGGCCTGTATATAACCTAATATTCATTTAAACGTCAAAGACCATAGAACTCGTGAATCTGTGTTAGAGAGTTCATGTCTACAATTGGTTAGCAAAAGTTCATTTGTTACCTATATCTAAACAGGAGGACCACATATCCATATTTCACGACAATGTGTGAGGAGAAAGAATTCAATTCTACTCACTAGGACATAATACAATCATAAATATTTTATTCATATATCAACTTTATATAAAAAACACATATAAAAATCCATTTTAAAGTCCTAAAAATTCAAAAATTCATCAGAAGTACCTATGACAGTGCAAATCTAGAATCAGTTAGTGATCAAATAACTCATCTGATTAGGTACCACAACAATATCATATCTCAGAGTAAGAATACCTCAGACATACTTCATTCATACACACTCGCACATTCCAAACTTATCATTTTTAATACATTCAAATCTAAACAGTTATATCACAAATATAAAACAAATATCTAAAATACAATCACAGGTCACTATTGTTCGGAAAAAATGACAAATCAACAACCTTCTGAGGTATAAATCGCTACTGCTGTTGTGATTTGATCTAATTTTAACAATACTATACAACATAGGATTGATTTCCCCAACCGTAGAAGAGGTTGGTCAAGATAGCACCAACAGTCCCAGTTGCACAATTGGCACAATTGGCACAAATGCATGCAAGGATGGAAGATGAAACATGGGGGAAAGGGAAGGACACAAGCTGGCTAGCGTACATATGGTCATGCATGCCATCATGGCTGTCAGACGAACTGAAGATAGTAGCTGGAGCACTTTTATTGGGAACAGCATCAGCATGTGGAATTAAAATACATATTGGAAGATTAAAAAAAAAGCAGAAGAGGAAATTGGAATGAAGATACTGATGGATGTGAACATAGGAGGAATAAAAGATGACATTGTAGTGGAATGAGCCAGACTAAGGGTGAAAATTGCAAAATGTGATTTATTTCTGGCAGTGACCACAAAGCTGGAAAACCCCTGTGATCCATAATTCTACAAAGGGAAGTGTGTTTGGTGCAACCTAGAAGGTGTATGCTGCTACTTGCACTGGTCCTTTGATGATCACACAAACTATTACAGAGACCTCAGAGGAATAACGAAAATATGGCAGCCCAGGGCAAACGGGTGGACATATCCAGATTTGGTCGACAAGTAGACAAGAGGGGGGACTGAAGAGGGATGGATGAATCCGCCCCTTGCTCTCCCTCCTATAAACTACATGGGCCAGCAAAAGAACAGGAGATACTGCGATCACCCATACTATTTTGGACCAATTCCAAATGCTCCTATGATTGACAGGTATGTTTAGAGGTACCCAATCAGCCAACCCTACAGCCCAAGAGCAGTGCAAACTTTACCCAGAGTGGATGTGGAGCCTCAGGATGCACCTAAGGAGACTTTGATTAACAGTATCAACTAAAGTGCCATGAAGCCATGTTACTGACGTTGTTAGAGACACCACGACATTGCAGTGTTAGACAGGAAGCACACGTGCCACTCGCACATCAGGACACAAACACACACCCAAATCCACGAAGAACACATGCGTAACAGTTCTATAAGTTAGAGGACAGACACATATGCATACTGTCTTTGCTTTTATTATTTCGTCATTAGCTAATGCCGCAATGCAAAAACTGCAAGAATCAAGAGATCCTGAACAAGCTTTCAGATACTTACATGCAATTAACCCTATGGAGCTACAGGAGCACCTATTGGACCTGACAGAGCCATGTACAACTAACATATGGAGGATATAGAATATTACAAACATGTAGTAGCTAGGTTACGGGTTAGGAAAATTACATACAGGCCACAGACCCTTGGCAGGAGCTGAGCTGAGCAAATTCAGGCTGGACAGAAGAGCAAACAAGGCCAGCTGCCAAGGCCAGCAGATATGAGTAACATTCCATTTACTGAACGACGGTAACACCAGCTGCAGTAAACGCAATCAATTCTTCAATATTCAGAGTAATTTAGAGCTAAGAAGGAGCCCAAACATGGTATGTAGACATGTGACTCGGCAGGCTTGATGATTAATCAAAACCGGTGCTGGGAAAGAGGAATGATCTCACGCCCCCAGACCAAAGCTTGCAACAAAGTCATTACAATGAGAAGAACGAGAAGTCAAGTGTTGCGATGTAAAAGGGCCCTCTCATAGACTATGGTGGCACACACACATTACAATGCAGACACACAGTTGTTCTTATTACCTTGATTTCTGAACTCTGACATGGTGGGCAGAGGTTCAGAGGGCCAGCCTAGTTTCTTGGAACAGGGTGACCTTCTGGACAAGCCAGACCAATCAATGTAGCTTGGAGGCAGCCAAGACTAGGTCTCAGGAGGGGTAAGGGCACACAGAGTAAAGGACACTTACACATCACTCCCAGTCAGGAGTATATCTATATATATCAAAAATACCAATATATTTATTCAAAGGCCTTTGCAATTCAACACACAGTAAGAAAATCACAGCAATATGATTAAACCAATACAATCGTATCTATACACATATATAAACTACCAATGAGTCTAAAGGATAAATGAACCAAATGGGTCCACAACCTAAACAGGGAAGGAAGCAGGCATTTCAAATAGTCTTTAGTCCTTTCTGCATCAAAACAAAATCCTAACTGAGTGGCAGCCCAATCCCTAAGAAGAGTGGCGCCTATTTCTCAAATGTACTTGCAATGCTGGTGCATGCGGTAATGCAGATGTGCAAAACGGGGTCTCTTCAAGGGTCTGTAGCAGCTCAGGAAGGTGGGGGAGGTGATGAAGATTAAGTTCCCAATATTTGTGGAGGGTCTCCGCAACAGGACAGAACAGGTTCCAGAGTTCAGGAATAGTTTACTAGTTCGCACTAGCAGTGGAAAGGAGAGGGGCCCTCAGGGGCCACTTGTGCATAAAAGTGGATGAGCTGTGAATGCCTGGGACCACCGTGGTCCATGTATGGTATGCCTGTATGTGAGCAGATCTCCCTTTGGGTCCTCTTCGCTTTGGTGCGAATGAGATATTGGATAAGAGAGGGCTCCAAACAGGAACTGTTTGAATATTTGTATAGAACGTTGTAGTCACCTTAAGCAATTTCTTAAGTTTATTTAATAGACTATGGTGGCACACACACATTACAATGCAGACACACAGTTGTTCTTATTACCATGATTTCTGAACTCTGACATGGTGGGCAGAGGTTCAGAGGGCCAGCCTAGTTTCTTGGAACAGGGTGACCTTCTGGACAAGCCAGACCAATCAATGTAGCTTGGCGGCAGCCAAGACTAGGTCTCAAGAGGGGTAAGGGCACACAGAGTAAAGGACACTTACACATCACTCCCAGTCAGGAGTATATCTATATATATCAAAAATACCAATATATTTATTCAAAGGCCTTTGCAATTCAACACACAGTAAGAAAATCACAGCAATATGATTAAACCAATACAATCGCATCTATACACATATATAAAATACCAATGAGTCTAAAGGATAAATGATATGATATGATATGATATGGTATTTGTAACGCGCCTATACACAAGTGTGTGTAACCAAACAGGGAAGGAAGCAGGCATTTCAAATAGTCTTTAGTCCTTTCTGCATCAAAACAAAATCCTAACTGAGTGGCAGCCCAATCCCTAAGAAGAGTGGAGCCTATTTCTCAAATGTACTTGCAATGCTGGTGCATGCGTTAATGCAGATGTGCAAACGGGGTCTCTTCAAGGGTCTGGAGCAGCTCAGGAAGGTGGGGGAGGTGATGAAGATTAAGTTCCCAATATTTGTGGAGGGTCTCCGCAACAGGACAGAACAGGTTCCAGAGTTCAGGAATAGTTTACTAGTTCGCACTAGCAGTGGAAAGGAGAGGGGCCCTCAGGGGCCACTTGTGCATAAAAGTGGATGGATGAGCTAGGGACCACCGGTTTGGGTTGCAATTAATCACTGACCCTTGGCACAATCCGAAGTAAACTTCGGCAGTCGAGTCCACTTCTGTTGCAGGTTCAAATTCGGCAATCTCAGGGCTCTGCGGCTTTCAGCGACGAAGATACAGTGTTGACTGTGGGACTATGGGACAGTGGTGATTTCTCAGCTCCTGGTGGATGGATCAGGCCAGTTCCACTGTAGCAGACTTCAGGGTACAGAGGCCCACAGCTTCAATGATCTTGCAAAGTTCGTCACCACGGCTGGGCGACACGGTAACCACGTGTACTCTTGTTCCGGCGCACTCACTTTACCCCACACTTGGGAATGCTAAGTGTATGAAATTTGGTATGACAGTGCCCTGAACAGGGAGCTTGCAATGTAGCAAGTTTCAAGGGCCTCCTCAAAACGGCGGTGGTATCAGGTCAAAACTCTTGCCCAAGTTGGTCAGCCCACAGGTTGGCCCAGGGGCGCTTCCGGAAAGGCTTAATTGCAGGTTTTGATGAAGCTGCCGAGAGTAGTTGGTCCCACTATTCTAATGGGTAAAAACCTCTTCGAAGACCTTCTAGGACAACCAGATGCAGAGGGGTCCCACAGGATGACAGCGGGCTCAGAGTTCCAAAACATCCTCTGTGTCACCAGCGATTCCTCAACTCAGCTTCTTAGTTTCAGGATACTTGTATCCTATCCTTGAGAACTCCAGAGATCGACCTGGTATAGTTGTTTGGAGCCCTCTCTTATCCAAAATCTCATTCGCACCAAAGCGAAGAGGACCCAAAGGGAGATCTGCTCACATACAGGCATACCATACATGGACCACGGTGGTCCCAGGCATTCACAGCACACCAGACTCTCTGGCACCCAGGATGTGTATTGGAACTAGACAGTCCAGCCTACAACTGGGGCGTGCACACAAGGCATGCAGAGGCCTTTGAAAGCATGGTGCTTCACAGGAAAATGCATGCCCAAATAAGGACTGACCCTGGGGAAGGTGAAGGGGCAAGATGGCCAAAGGACAGGACAAAGAATCTCGTGGTGTGGCCATTTTGGAGCCAGGCTACCTAACCCTGCAAAACACGGTAATCACAATTTCCCTGGCAAGAAAGGGTTATAAAGATTTGAAACGATAAGCTGCCACCAGCCCTGTCCAAGGCACATCTGCACTTCTCCTAAAAAATCCTTTGAGAGTAACTAGGGCCTTTAGAAATGAAAGGAAAACCCAAGTGCACTGTACTGTAAGGTACTTCGGGCACTTGCAACATGTTTCAGAAAAGTTTCAACATTGACAAGGACTAAGGGAAGCAAAGTCTCCCAGTACTGACTGTCTTTAAGGGCATGTCAGTTTTCCCATAAGAAGTGATCAATAAGCACAGGGGAGTGCAGAAGAAGGCTATGCTCCTCTGGGAAAGTTAGAATATGGTGTTTAAACAAAGCAAAAAGTTGGGGGGTACACAAAAGGAGGGAAAATTACACATGCAATGGAAATCTTTCCTAACAGGTACACCTCGAGCCGAGAATCATTTTGGATCCCAAGCCTGGGGACGTCGGCTCTAGTCAACCACAGTTCAGTATCCTAGGGGTGGGTAGCAACGTCAAGGACAATGGTAAGACCCTCACACTGCAACATTCTGTAGAGTTAGATCATTGGGGATGAGTCAGGCCAGCCACCTGACATGTGAGAACCAGTAAACTAACATGTATAGGGTCCACTATAGGTGGACTACCACTCAATGGTCAATCCTAAATGACGATAGGTTTTCTGGAGAAGGGCCCAGGTTGTAGCATCACTCTGAAGTCAGGAAGGGACAAAACTGGCCTGCGAGCCAGGGGACATCAAGTGGTTCTTGGATTTTGTCTATCCTTGTACTGATCCCTATTGGTTTTGGCTGTAATAAACCGCAGTTGAACTTTCTGTCTGTCTAGGCCTGTGTTCCTTTTGGGAGGTAGGTGTTGGGGCCTACCAAGAGTTCCTAGAGTCCGCAAACTCCTAGTAGCTCTCGAACCTACCTGGAAGTTCATCCCCAACAAAGCTCATGAACTGTTTAAATATTTGTATAGAACGTTGTAGTCACCTTAAGCAATTTCTTAAGTTTATTTAATACAAGAATGAACAATTTTCTTTTCATATCAAAAACTTTCTTAATGATTACTTTACTTTTTTCTTTTGCAAAAAACATTTGAGCACATATCTAGATTTTGGTTTCATGCTTCTCTTAAGATTGGTAAAAACTTGGAAATGATACATTTTCCTATATATATTCTTATTCCTCTGTTTCAAATTGATAGCACATTCACTAGCTTTTTTTCTAAAATCTTTCCTTTTCGACTAGCTGGTAACACATTTGAAACTTGTTTTCTGTTTTTACTTTCAATGAACACATTATCGTTTCCAGCAAAACTTTGTGTTGGCTGGAAACATCTTATTTCAACTTTATTGTTGCATTATCTGCAGGATTTGAATCTACCGATTTAAAAACACTACTTATACTGTTTAACTCTACTTCCCTGCTGATGACCCTTTCTTATAGCTTGCTGTTGTTTTCTTGATGGCACCTGTTTCTTAATAATTTTGATATAAAATATAGGTTTCAAGCCCGGGCTAACAGGTGGAGATGGACATTAAGGGCCTGCTGATCCAGGGTTTGTAGGCCAAGTGAACCAAGACACTCACTCAAAGCAACAGAACAGAAAAGCCTGTGTCTGATGTCAGTGCAAGTGTAATTGTTATTCACACCCTGGGAATAATACCGCATGCCTATAATTCGTTTTTTTATTCCTGACAAGATATATACTAAAGTGAGTACACCTCCCACAAGAAAAAAAATATACCACCATGATTTAAATAAAACAGACACGACAGCAAACATTTTAAAAAAACATTTTAAAAAAACTGTTCTAAATTGGCCACCATAATTAAAAAAGGAACATTTAAAATAAAATGACTACTACTACTCAACAAAACATATCAGCATGTCCATTCTCCCTCCACTATTCATCCCCATTATAACTACAGTTTGAATGGCTAAGTCCCCCAGAAGCACCATAAAACGCCTCACAAACCTCTACTAAACAGCTAAATGACAACTCCAAGTACACATCATTAAGGATATTAGTGTTCACATAACTAGGTACTACCACACCCATGCTTCTCCTAGCACCCATTTAATTACTCTTCCTTAGTCATTCTCAACAAAAAGCATTCACAATTATCTATGTCTTCTGATTCCAACCATCTCAGCATAATAACACACTTGCCTAATGCACTATCCTGCCTTACCCCTACACACTAATAACTACTACTGCTTATCAACAAAAAGATATCAGCATGTGTATCCTCCCTTCACTGTCTATCCCAACTGTACTAAAGTTCCAATGGCCACATGCCCTAACCAGCCCCAGAACAGAAAACGTTCTTATCAAACCTCATCAATAATACTGTTTCCCCCAACCCACTATGCACCCCGATCAATTTGACATGTTATACACCACATTACCCATTTCTTGGATACAAAAATAATAATTCAACATCTACACCACATCCAGAAAAAAGGGGTGTGATATGTTGAAATCCAATACATGCCAAAACAGAGAAAACAGGGTTCGGAAAAGAAAACAGGATGTAGATAACCTGACACAACAGATGCTGGAATATCAGCCATTTGGTCTACCCGCAATGCAAAATATAGCGCAGTAAACCACCAAAATAACCTACACCATTACGGAGGTAGGCATGACTGCCACATGCTCTGAAAAGAAGCAGAGGTGCATCCACTTGACCCGTTCTGGATATGACAAGCCTACCTGCACCTTAGAGAACACTCACAGTACGATACAATCTGGTGGAACCCTCCTGCTGTATCTTGTGCAGCTGTGCCTACTGATTAAAGGCATAATAACATTCATGCAACAGATGGCCCTGCAATTAAGGAGGATAACATGCTGGCCGTACATACCCATGGTCAAACTGTCCCCACAGGGACAAACAGGGTAACACATCAGGAAACTGTATTAGTTGCACCAGCCCACCACCATCTACATACTTCAACTCATTAAGAGAGATGTTGAATGCAAACGAAATATAGACACTGCCATGCCACACCATTTCAAGTTGGTAGCTACACGCATTGTTTTAAACAGACTCCTTCCAATACATTGTTGGCATGGTTCATGACTTGATAAGCCAACATTTCCACACATACTGACAACGATGGAAATAGCTCCCCTACACCATGCAACAACACACATGGCTACCCAAAATTCCAGGGGCAACAGATGATATACAAAGATGAGTCTACATCATCGACCAGTTCCCATACACCAATGGTTTCCTGAACTGCACACATGTGCCATATGCCATGTGTGCTACCCGTTGGGAGGAAGCATGTCTTCCAGAACTATAAACAATAGCAAACCCTAAATGAACATATTACAAGTGATGCAGACATGACTTGCACACCCTGTTCCACCAGGATCCCTAGGTCCACACAGAACATCATGGTACTGGGAAACAGTACCCTGGATGCATTCATGGCCACACACATGGGACAACTGACATGTCCCCTTGGTAAGTGAAACACAGAGAGTGACACGGGAGTGACTCAGAGGTTGAAGAGTGAGTGCCTAGAAGCTAATCACTAATTCTACTAATAAACAAAACAGATCAACATGTATGTCCTCCAATGCACTAAACTTGCAAAGAAGACTCAGGAAACCATGTTAGCAAACCTTATCCATACTACTGTTCCCCCAACCCACTATGCACCCCCATTCATTTTAAATCTCTGTATGTCAGTGCATTGCATAACAACATATTGCTTTACAAAGCATGGAACCCAAATACATGACACTGAAAATCCTTCACTATACATAAATGTCCCATATACTATGGAACCTTACCCACTTAGCCACTATACAATATAACAGCTTAATATCCAACTACAAAGTACACACACAAAGCCACAACAGTTGTCAAGTGTAGAGTTATACTGCTTGGTTCACTCTAGGATTTCCTGTGCACCATTATTCATACCACATCTTCCAATGTTATTGAGAAACTACCTTAATTTGCAAATACATTTTCTGTCAAATATAAGCCACCATGTCATACAGCTTCATCACTCTCCTAAAACACTGAAGTAAAATATAGAAAACGCTACTTTGCAAACAATACTTATAAACTTGACCAAATTGGACACCTAAATATACTTCAATTATCTTACAAATATAATAATTGAAACTACATAAAATATAGGGAAATCTTCCAATACACTATCAATCACCTTCAGCTGCTCCAAATAATGTATAGATCTTCACCACAGCCAAATACAGAATATGTGCACACTCTAAGTTCTTGAATCAGACTGTCACAGAAATGATTTCCAGTTCACACAAATGTCACTTTCATAGCTTTCACAATTCAATAGCACAAAAAGAGGACTACAGCAAACAAGTACAATGACAAACATATTTCTATTACAAGCTATATCAATCAATAGATCCCAACACAATCATTCAAATACAATATTTACACACTACATTAAATGTATTTATTTATTTTCACATTTTTCCCAATAAAATAACCATGGCTATAACTCTGGTTACACAACGAAAACCCACACATACACGTGGCTACATGTTAATTGTTCTAATGTACTCAAAAACACATATTACAGAGAGTTCAAAATCAATTCACATTAGCCTTCATGTCAGAACATTCAAACAGAAACACAAGTACAAATCTGAGCTAAAACATCCAAAATATAATATGATCACTGCACCAAAATACAACCAGCTATAGTCGCGGGTAAAGTGGTTGATCCATACCCGTGGGTATCAAAGACCTAAAAAAACCCAACATTCATTTGGACCATTTACAGCCGTAAATCGCAGCAAAAGCCAGTAGTCATGGCTACCCATACCATTTTTAGAGATTTAAAAAGACATATTGACAGGCTGTAACAATTCAAACAACATAAAGGTACACATGAGGGCATGAAATCAGAAATATATGTGAAATTGTGTGGTGTAAAATCAATGGAACAACATGATTGATACATAGAAATTAGAATGGTTATACCCACAACTGAAGTGAGATAGTTATAGCCGCGGCTGCAACCACCGAAAATACATGACGTGCCATTTGCCTGTTTATACCCACAGCTATCCTGTGGTTATCCACAGCTATCAAAAACAGCAACATGTGATTGGTGAGTTCATACCCACAGCTAGGGTGCATCAGTTAGAGCCGCAGATGCACCTGCCAAAAATAAACATGACATTTGCCTGTTTATACCCATGGCTATCCTGTGGTTATCCACAGCTATCAAAGACAGCAACATGTGATTGGTGCATTCATACCTGTGGCTAAGGTTCATCAGTTATAGCTGCAGCTGCATCTGCCAAAAATACACAACGTGCCATTTGCCTGTTTATACCCACAGCTAGCCTGTGGTTATCCACGGCTATCAAAGACTGCAACATGTGATTGGTGCGTTCATACCTCTGGCTAAGACACGACAGTTATAGCTGCGGCTGCACCCACCAAAATTACAAAGCGTGCCATTTGCCTACTCATACCCACGGTTGTAGCCTGTGCCGTGGTCAGTACCTGCGGCTGCAATATGCCTAAGAGGACACAGCATTTCATTGGCTGCTACCGTAGCTGCGGCTATTTTAAAAAAGAGCATCAAATGCATTTCCCTTTTCCAGTATACTTAGAAGGTTCTCTGGGAGGCTCTTAAAAGAGCCTGTGGGTTCTTCTACCAACAAATCACCAACATGTTAAACCAGAGAAATACTCTTTACCTGTATGATGATTCAAAACATTTTGAAAAATTGACCGTGCTCTTTCTTTAGATGATTAATTAAAAAAACTGTGCTACCTGTCAAAATTATTTCTCCACAATCGCAGCATATACCTCTCATTTCAAGCACTCCATCTAAAATAATATTATAAAACCAAAAAACTCATCACCTATGTCCTGAACATCACTATTAACCCCATTCTCCAAAAATGTTCCACAATCTTCTGAACAAAGAGATTCCTTTCCTTCTGAAATTGGCTTATGTTTCAAATATGAAATGAAACAATAAATAAACCCCAAAAACAGCACTTTCACACTCAAACAATAAAAATGTACTATGCACACAAACTCTTAATATAATAATACAATTGTATCTACATTTTTATTGGCATATATAAAAATCACTAAAAAAAAACATACCCTGAAAGGGTCTTAACAATTCAACAGTATCTGAGGTACTTGAAATCCTATTGGCAGCCACCCTCCACACAAATAATGAACAGCCAATCACAAAGCAAACACAAACATTCAACCTTCTCTCCTCATTAACCTTCCTCCATTCCAAATTCTAACTCTGAACTCAAAATAAGTGATTATCTAAACCAGTACTAAAATGGAACAGTACATTGAATGGCAGGAGGATAATTACCCTACAGAGGAACAGATTAAAAAAGAAGATGCTGAAAACAATGCTCAAGAAGAAAATACACCACAATCAGGATTTTGTAGGTACATTCTATATATTCATATACAAGGGGACTATATTATTATATTTACATTAAAAATGATCAATCACCAAACACATATAATTTATCTACCTATTATCAAACTATCACATGTGTATAGAACCAACACACATATTTTGAAAGTGTGTTATATCTTATATTGTTTAAAACATTTCTAATATTTTCAAACAGATGAAGAAGTGATTCAAGTTTCTAGAAGATTCAAAATGCAAGCATCACAAAAAGAACCGTCCAATCTAATTATGGATGCCTTGACTGAATTAAAAGACCTATTGATGAATATGAAAAAAGTCATGCAATCAATGAAAAAGGAAATTGAACATTTAAATGAAATCATGGACAGTAAAAATCCAGAAAATTGTGCTACAGAACAAGAAATATCATGTGTTCGAACTAAAACAGAAAGAACTCCCACAACTACATCCCCTCCCAAATAAAACTGTTTTCAACAAACTGTGTTTGAATATGTATTTACCCTTTTCATGTATGTACACTTATATTCATTATTATTGATTAAAAATTATTTCAAATGTTACACTGTTTGGAAACGGTACACTCAATACATATTTAAAAAAATGTCTACATTTATTTTTTTCTACAAAAAATGTGTTTAGCCGCAGCTACCAAAAAATCCAATAAACCCAACCCCATATCTTATAAACTGTGACTATGTGATTGAGTGTCTTTCTTTATATGTATTTAATGCCAAATATTAATAACAAAAGTCAGGGTAAAAAGGAGGTACATGAAAAATGCACTTTTTCCACATTACAGCTACAGCCGTGGGTATGCGTCATCAAAATTGTGCCTAGGACTCCCACCGGTCATTGCTGCTGTTACCCACTTTTCAAAATGCTGATTTCTCATTGGGTTGGATCATAGCATCGGCTATACATCTATGTTGAAAAAAAAAATAAGTTCATTCTATCCGAAGAAAAAAAACAGAATCAGTTCAACAACACACACACTTTAATAAACACAATTTAATACACTCATTTTTATGACCCTCATATTTTATATGCAGTGCATCACATACACTATATTAAAGATACAACATTAGTGCACAGTGAGTGCACTGTTGTTCTATTTGCACATACTAATCATCGGGTCATTGGGAAAACATATCCAACCTGGATTAAAAAACATATACAACAATATACAAAATATAGGAAAATAGCACTACAAAAAACAAACAGGGATAAATAAACTGGGTGAATATAAAAAAAGAACATTATACTAGTTGCATGCAGGACAAAGCATGGGAAGGTCAAGTAAACTTGGAGGACAAGAAGAAATAGGGTAAGATAAAAAAACTTGGAGAATATATCAACAAACAGGTCAAGATTATCAAACTACCTTTCCTTTTTTCATTTCCTTTTCCTTTTTTTGCAGCATTGTATTTTTGTCTCGTATTTTTTAAAGTTTGTCTTTGTCCTTCCTACTAAGACATTCTAATATGTCTGGATATGAGAGCTTGCGTAGTGACAACATCATCATAATTTGGATCGACAATCCTTCACCACCAAGGAAGAAGCAAACAATGAGAAAAAAAAACAGATGACACTTGGTGCTTCTTCAAAGTAAAGGAACACTGCTCCAGACTAGAGGCAGAGTAGGTACTGTGCACCTTCTGTAATAAAACTCTACGCCATGGGCCTTCAGATATTCCATCTGAAAGCCTGGGACCATCTATTATAATTAACCATTTAGTGTGAATCCATTGGAATGAGGTTGATGATGACTATCGTAAAGCACATGAACATCACAAAAAAATGCATGGGGTACATTCCTTGCATAGAAGGCAATCAGCACCACATCCATAACCTCCATCCACCAGTGCATCTGCAACTCCAACTGCAAATGTAGCCTATACATCAGAAGTGGTATCCAGTACACAAACTCCTCTGTTACTGACACCCAATCTAACCATGATGAAAGTCATGTTTACAAAATGCTGCAACTGGGTAGTAAAGGAAGAAGCCACATCTACTGAATGCCAGAATTTAAACGCAGAACACCAGATTAAATGTCATAGTTTTTGTTTGTGTTAATTTATTTTCCCCTTTTTTTTCCTAAACTTCAACAGCGGTATCACTGTTCATAACTCTTCCCTGATTCAGAGATGAAAGTCCTGTGTGGACGATGCCTCGGGAGATGCCACAGTTAAGGAATGGGGAAGATTCCACTCCATGTGAAAAATCATGATAAATACTGCAATGGTCACTAAGAAAGATTTACATACATCTCCTGCTTCCTTCTGCAGCAGTGCCACTAACATTTGAATATAGGTTGACCTTTCACAGGAGTTAACTGTTCAACATCTAGTGCAAATCCACTGGGATGATGATAACAAAAAATACCAAAATAAGCACATTACAAAAATGAACTTGCACAACACAAGCAATTGAAATACTTCAAAAAACACTCCAAACACCTACAAGTACTGCATACCTCAAAATACATTAAAAGTACAAGAAAAGCAAATGAAGTAAATAATAAAGAACACCATCTGATAACAATGGGCACTACAACTAACACACACAACACTGCAAATAAACCTTCACATGTGTAAATAAAGGCTAACACTTTAACATCAGCCACACTCCTGCCATGTGCACAGTCAGGAGTTCAGGAACCAAAAGGATAAAAATTGCAGAATTTGGTGGCTTTTATACTTTCCAAAACAAACACCAAAAAAAGAGCACTATATATAAATAAAACTACTGACATGGTTGACACATATTCAGCACAACCTGACCTCACTAAGCCCTACACAAATGCATCTTTCATAGCTGCTGCTATTCGACTCAGCTACAGATCCTGATTTGTACCCACGCTACGTGCACATTTTTGTGCAAGCCCAAAATCAAATTAAATTGGCCTTCAAACCCTCAAATCAAATAAGTGAAAAACGAAGATTTGGCTATATAGGAGCCCCTCTTAACCATCTGATGCACCCACATTGCAAAAACAGAGAATATTGCATTTCCACTGTACCAAACTCCAGAAACTGTCCTCAACATGCCTACCAGCACCACCTCCACTCCTCATGGTTCTCATCCACTCCCCTAGTCTCTTTCAATCCCCCAAAACACTCAATGCATATATGGTGCCACCCCACCCAAAATTCTGTGTAGCCGAGGCTATCACTCATCCATAAACACACAATGGGCCTCATTACGAGTCCGGCGGTAACCTGCCGGTTTTTCCGGCTTGGTTACCACTGGACTCGTATTACCATTCCGCCTCCATGATTCCCAGAATTACCGGGGCATTACAACCCCAGTGACCTGGGAATTCCGGAGGCGGAATTCAGTAAATCCCCATTGTGTTCTATAGGACTCAATGGGAATGGGGAACATGGAAACACTGGCACCATCTTGTGATGGTGCCGGTGTTTCCACGTCCGCCTGCAGGCGGGCGGTATTAAACCTGCCTGGTCAAACCTGGCGGGAATGACACCTCCGCCTGCAGGACTCAAGATCACCCGGTATGGAAACAACGGTGGCGGCGGGTTTATGAGGCCCAATGTGTCACTCACTCTAATATAGCCGCAGCTATACTGCGGGAGGTATAGCACCATCGACCAATTAGAAAGTAAAACACACACACATCATAAATACCCTGCTCAATCAAATTACTAGAAATTCAAACTAGGAATGATTTTCCTGGAAACAGAGAACTACTGCAGATATCATGGCTGGGGTTTTAAAACTGTGTGGCTGATTGGAGACAGTTGGCTGGTTGGTTGCTTGTTTTCTGCGAGCAACTAAATATTAACATGGATCTAGGTTTCAAAGATTTTACAATTAGATGGTTTGGATTGCGGGCAATGCATTGGTTCCAGGTTTTTCCCAAATTGTTAAGTCTGAGAAGTACAGAGCACCCAGATGTCATTCTAATTCATTGTGGAGGCAATGATTTGGGAAATGTACGATGACGCTTACTTTAATGTTGAAACAAGATATGGGCAAACGAATGGAATGATTTCCTCACACCATCTTTATCTTTTCCAATATCACTTGAAATACTACACCAAATGCCGTTTTGGTTTCCCTAGACCAGTTACAGAAACACGTGAAGTGAACAACTTCATGTCTTCAGTTAGTCATAGGCCCTCATTACAACTCAGGCGTTAAAGGTTTAATGGCGCCGTCGGCGCCGTTAACCCTTAACGCCTGATTACAAGTGTCCCTTTTAGCAGGCGTTAAAAATCCAACCCGCAAAGGGCCTTTGGAGCAAATTACAGCACCGTAATTTACGGTGCCGTAATTAGCGCCTTCCCCATTCCCATTATGCCCTATGGGGGCAAAAATGGGAATGGGGAAAGGCAAATGGTGAATGGGGAATTACCGCCCCACTCACCTTGGATGGCGGAATCATAACCTTAGCGGCATGGACCATGGTGCTAATAGCACCATGGTCCTCCGCCAAGGTTGTAATGAGGGCCCTGGTGTTAAAGGTAAATCACCTAAAAATACATATTACATAAAAAGAACAGAAGAAGCAAAATATATCAATGATTACAATGCAATCATTGCCCTATTGTGGAATGCAACCATAGATGTGCAGTACATTGCAGACAACTCCACTGCAGTTGCACGGTATGTTAAAGCCTACTTAACAAGAGCAGAAAAAACAGAGCTTCAAGAGCTCTGGAATGACCTGTCATCAGACAAAACACTGTTTCAGAAATTGTACAGCTTGGGCATAAAAATGCTCTCCTATAGAGAATGTGGCTGCTATGAAGCTGTAGATCATTTAACCGGTACTGCTTTGTATGGAAAATCTGAAAATATAGTATGGCTAAGTCTTGGTCCTGCTAAATCTAGAAAAAGAGTTCTCAAATCATGCAACAACATAGAAACAATAGCTAAAAATGATCCGAACAGCCAAGACATTTTGAAAAACAACTTAATATACACATACTACCCAAACAGAAGTACCACTTTGGAAACCATGTGTCTATACCACATAGCCCAAAACTACACATATAAAAATAATATAAAACCCGATGAAAAAAGGTAGATACAGAGTGACAAATTGTGAAGGCAGCTTAGTAAAACTTACCAAACCAAGTTTAATGAATCATATCAAATTGTCATTAAATATTCCTCAACATAAACAACTATATTACATGTCCCTATTACAACTCTTTAAACCATGGAGAAAAGAAGAAGAAATACTAGATAACTATAACTCCTATGAAGACGCTTTCAAAGCAAATGAAAGCACTATAACCGATGTAAACTTTACGCAGTACAAAACAATGTTGCACAATGAATAGCAACATGAAGACGAACTCCAGGCTCAACTAGATAAGGACACTCCTGACAGTAGTCAACCTTCTGTAACAGTTAGCCAAGAACCACTGGGAGAGCCACTAATAGCAAATGAGGCAGAATTAGCTATGACAGAAGTAGAAAATGCCATGTGTCAGTATGAAGATACAGAAGACTTAAGTACACTACAAAAAAAACTAAACAATGAGCAGCGTAGCATTTTTCAAGAAGTAACAAAAGAAATTGCACATTGTGTACAAAATGAAAATAAAGAATGTACCTGCCAAAATTACAAACCTATACTATAATACGTCAATGGTGAAGCTGGTTCAGGCAAAACATTGTTTATCAAAATCATCAGCAAGTTCCTTCAACAATTGACAAACAACAAACTGACAGCTGTTGTAACTGCCCCCACAGGTTTAGCTGCCTTCAACATAGGCGGTGTCACTTTACATCTATTACAACTCCTACCAGTAGAACACCAAAACAAATTAGAACCTTACAACATTTCTACAGAAGCTGCAATGGAACTATGCAGAGTGTTAAAACAAATGAAAATGCTACTAATAGATGAAGTGAGCATGGTCTCCAACCTAATGTTGGCTTTGATTCACCTCAGATTACAAGAAGTACTAAACTAAACTAGTACTAAGGTACTACTTTAGTACTAGTTAGTACTAAACAAACGATGAAGAGCCCTTTGGAGGAAAACACATTGGGCCTCATTAGGACCCAGGCGGTATGGGGTTTACGGCGACCCTTACCGCCTGATGCCGAGGTCCCTTAGCGCCATGGAGGTTTTAACACCTGCTTTTAGCAGGTGTTAAAATCCATGGCGCTAAGGGACCTTGTTGTTAATTACGCCACCGTAATTTACGGTGGCGTAATTAAATCCTTCCCCACTCCCATTATGCCCTACGGGGCAAAAATGGGAATGGGGAAGGGTAAATGGGTTAATGGGGATTTACCGCCCCACTCACCTCGGAATGGGGCAGTAAGTCCGCCAACCAACATGGCGTAAACGTAGTTTACGCCATGGTGGTAAAGGTACGACCCAGGCGGTAACTTACCGCCTGGGTCGTAATGAGGCCCATTATTGTTTTCAGATATCTTCTTCATTGACACCAGTGAAAGGTGAACCAATTTTTAAAACCTTAGGACACAAACTCTGTCGGAAAACTATTGGTAGCATAGGAAATATCAACCTTTGGCAACATTTCCAATACAGAGAATTAACAGAAAACATGCGACAGTCTACATACCTCACCTACGCCAACATTTTTTAAAAGTATTAGAGTTGGTGTACTATCTCAAGAAGCACAAGCAATATTAAAAACCCGGCACATCCATGCACTTTATGGGCATAACTCATGTGCTACTGATGTTATGGAACAATGAGCACACAATAATATCAATTGAATGGTCTTAATGCCAACTCTTGCAAGCTGTTCCAAATTCAATGAAACAATGTTGAAAAAAGAAATGCAACCAATAATAGAAATTTCCGCAACAGACAAACTGGACGTACATGGTATGACACTACCCATGTGTGAACAAGCCACAACAAGACTAAATACCTTAGAAAATTCTCCAACACAGGTGGTTTGGAAAAATATTAAAATTATCCTTAAACTGTAGAGTAATGCTTAAACGTAACCTTGACGTGGAGCAAGGACTAGTTAATGGAGCACTGGGTACAGTTGTTGGCTTTCAAACATACCCACCTGACAATAACATTCAGTTTGTCAATATTCTCTTTTGACTTTCAGAAATAAAAAGGATAGGCCACTCAACAGCTCGATTCCTTCTCTTCAAAGACATGTATGCATAGAACAATTTTCTCTAACTTTAGCATACGCAGTCACAATTCATAAATCACTAGGTCTTACCCTAGACAAAGCATTGATAGATATTGGTAACACAGTCTTTAAAGAAGGCATGAGCTACGTAGCACTATCACGCTTACGTACAGTTGACGGTCTATTTCTAATCAACTTTGATGCAAGTAAAGTAAACGCTGATATTCCTTGCATTTTAGAATACAATAGACTATGTTCTCTATACACCCCCATCTAAAAACATAACCTGTTCCACAAGAAATCCAACAGGATTTCAAATCCTCCAAAGAGACAAAAAGTAAACTAATACTTCATTAATTACCACAACCAAAGAAGAACCTATTACTCAAAGTAACTCAGGTACTTCTTCAAAGAAGCAACAAACACTCCGAAAAAATGACTTGGACACAGACCTATCTGGTCCATTCAAATTTTCAAATATAACTGGTGTAAATTGCTATGCAAATGTAGCAATGAATATTCTATTTCAATTACCACCAATTGTTGAGAACATTTAATTACACAGTACAGACCAATTGTGTTTGCAAATGTTAGTACTTCATAGAAACGCAACAAACAATCCTGACAACACGTATAGTGTTCATGGAATAAGACAAGAATTGGGCTACTGTGCTGGAATGGTCAAATTCACTAAAAACTCACAAGAAGTTCCACTAGAATTTCTAATGCACCTACTACAAGTACTGGAAAACAAAAACATACCTATAAATGAAACCTTCCAGATTTCATACATGTGGAAACATACATTCACTCTCTACAACAATGTGACACAGGAAAAAATCCCTAATGAGCACTTCCTGTATGTATCCATACCTAATTGTGAATCTGTTCCATTTCAGAATCTTGTAAAAAATGCAAACCATGGTATATTATGTACTACCTGCAATTCAGATAATCGCTCCACCATACTAATACAAACACATAGTAAATACATAATGCTAATTCTTCTATTTTACAATGCAGATGGTACCAAAAACAACTGCAAACTGACTGGATTCACGCATGGCCAAGTATCACTTGGTAAAAAAACCTTCACAACAATAGGTATAATCTACCATGCAGGAGCCACAACCGATGCAGGTCACTACACTACATATATTAAAATGAAATGTTGATGGTTTGAATGTAATAATAGTACCATTATTCTAAAGCAGAGATTAGCAGCAAATCTTACAAACACTTCTTTAATCTTCTTAAAACCAAAATGTTATAACTAATCTGTACTTAAACATTAACAAAACTTTAATTAAACAACTATAAACTGTTAGAATACGCCAACAGGTATCTAACTGCCCCAAGATTCTATAACAACCAAACAGATAAATATATACCACTAAATTATAAAAAGAGACAAACAGAATACGCCAACAGGTATCTAACTGCCCCAAGATTTTGCAACAACCAAATAGATAAATCAATACCACTAAATTATAACAAAAAATAAACAGTTAGAATGCGCCAACAGGTATCTAACTGCTCCAAAAATATGTAACAAACCAACAGATAGAACATTAGCCAGAAACAACAAGTGAACTCTGAAAACAAACAAACAAATAGACTGTAGCATAACAAAAAAAGTTTTTTTTTTTTAATCCCACAGACCTAATGATTTGAAAAACAAACACAGAAACTGAGCAAATAGCACAGTACACTGGTTTGTAATCTACTAAATATGAGGGTCAAAATGAATAAACAATGTCTCTTATTCAATACTATAAGTCCTTACAAACTACCAATATTAACATGATCTTTTCTTTTATAGCAGACATTGACAAAGAATATATGACCTGCAGTTACCAAACCAAACAGTAAGTATATTACAATAAGTACAACTCATAAATACTGCTCCATAACACAACAACTGAAACAAACAGTACATATAACTTCAGTCTTGAATGCATGGCCCATGCACCCAAGATTATAGGACCTGGCCACAACCACTGCAGCATATCACAACCATGAAAGCTTATAACTTCGGTACTTATAACTTTGGTCTTGTGTAGGCCCTGGCCACAACCACCACAACATATCACACCCATGATAGCTCATAATTTCGGTACTTATAACTTCGGTCTTGCGTAGACCCTGGCCACAACACCACACCATATCACACCCATGCTAGCTTGTAACTTTGGTACTTATAACTTTTTCTGTACTTGGTCCTGAACTTTGATTTTCGGCCATGCACCCAACACTCTAGGCCTTGGCCACAACCACTGCAGCATATCACACCCATAGATCACACCCATAGAATCAAACATTTGAACTATGCCATATTTGCATTTTTTATGTCCGCGGACACCGTGGTTGTTGTTAGAACAGCTTCAACTTGCCTGCAAACAGTAAGGACAGGTATTTTATCCTTAGGATACCTCCATTTTTGTTTAATTGCAAATATCCCGGACACCGTGTGTGTTCTTAGAACAGTTTCAACTTGCCTGCGAACAATAGGTAGAGGAATACTGTCTTTAGGACACCTCCATTTTCATTTCATTACGTACATCCCAGACACCGTGTGTGTTTTTAGAACGCATTCAACTTGCCTGCGAACAGTACGGAAAGGTATAGTGTTCTTAGGACACCTCCATTTTTGTTTCATTATGGACCTCCCGGACACGATGTGTGTTCTTAGAACAGTTTCAACTAGCCTGCAAACAGTACGGACAGGTAAAATGTCCTTAGAACACTTCCATTTTTGTTTAATTACGAACATCCCAGACACCGTGTATTTTATTAGAACAGTTTGAACTTGCCTGCAAACAGTACAGACAGGTATAGTGTCCTTAGGGCACCTCCATATTTGTTTTTTGCAGACATCCCGGACACCATGTGTATTCTTAGAACAGTTTGAACTTGCCTGCGAACAGTGCGGACAGGTATAGTGTCCTTAGGACGCCTCCATTTTCATTTAATTACGGATATCCAGACACTTTGTGTGTTCGTAGAACAGTTTCGCCTTGCCTGCCAACAATACAGACATGTAAAGTGTCCTTAGGACACCTCCATTTTCAATTAATTGCAGACATCCCGGACACCTTGTGCGTTCTTAGAACAGTTTCAACTTGCCTGCGAACAGTACAAACAGGTATAGTGTCCTTAGGACATCCCCGACTGGGTCGATTGAGGACATCAAGGACAGTGCGGCTGTCCGGGGACACAACAAACACAACAGGGGTGCCTACCACCTAAATAGATACAACATCTGAACCTTCTCTTACTCCCCCACCCTCCCCAAACAGTCTTACTAGCCAAAACACTTGCCAAAATTGTATTTCCTCACAATTTGTCACTGCGCTGTCAGCGGACGTCCGCAGATACAAGATGGCGGGCGTTTCCAAAAATCTCACACACGCCATGCTCTTCACCATCCAATCGGCGGCCATGTCGCATGTCCGCGGACATGACGCACACCGACTAGCCAATCGGGATACTGTCTGTGGAGCGTACAGGGAACTGTCTCTGCGGACGGAACATAGATATCACTCATTTTTTGGGGCCTACTTTTTGGTCATTTTTTTAAAAAAATACCAGACGGATTTTCACCAAATTTACAAAAGCACGCTTTCGGGAGCAAGCCACTGCTCCTGCCGCAAATTTGGTGAAAATACATCCTGCGGTTTGGGCTGTAGGCGTGAGAAAAGTTTTTTCCCCATTCAGTCTATGGGAAAAAAATAAATTTTGGGACCCCCTCCTATAACTTTGCCCCCCCTAGACCAAACCTCACCAAACTCAGAGTGGGCCATATACTTTTTTTGCAAAGTTTGGTGAGGATTCGTCCAGGGAGAGCGAAGTTATAAGCCGCCCAAAAAGTGTTCTTCCTATGGAAATAGCAACCCTGACAATAGTCTCCCTTTCCCCTGCAGCACAGACATCATACTGTACAGACCCCCGTCCTGATGAAGGCCGTATACCAGATGTGGCACATCAAGCCCACCTAGAAACGGCTGAAACAGCGTGGTGTAGATGCATTACCCCCAACTGCAGTGTATTCACGCTGCTTAAACACAGAGAAAACTATTTGTGTCCTTGAAATTTATATGTGATGTTACAAATGTCGAACTGTTTATGTGGTTTCTAGTTTTATGTGAACTTCATGGCAAACGATACCTGAGGTTGAGTTTGTCCTACACACACAAAGTGGTTGTTGTGCCAAAAAACGTTTTGGTTTCGTGTGCTGTAAATATTTTCTCTATTTCCGGTCAAACACCGTTTTTGATGTTATCTCCTGAGTGTCCATTTTATGTTGAACTGCACAACTTTAGATAAAGAATAAGATTGACTCTACACAGACTATGAATAAGTGATACTTTCTTTATGCAGAGGTTGACAAAAAACAGGAGTATTCTGTGAGCACTTTTTCTTGGACCTATTCAATTGTAATTTTTGTTTCCTAGTAACCCTCCTGGGTAGAATAGCCTCCCAATCAGGAGCCCTAGTTTTTTAATCCAGTCTTGGGCTGCAGACATGTTATAACTAAGATTGGGTGTACTTTTGAATTATGATATGCTCATATAGATTAAGTTGTTGGAGAGCATTTGGAAACAGAACAATGTCTAAGTTGTTATTGATAGCTGAAAACTATCTGCTAAACTGCTGGCAAATAAGTGTCTTTGTAGTCCAGTGTGGATGTGTAATGGACAGGAGTCCATGTTTTGTAAAACTTGTATTCTACTTTTGTCTTTATTTACATAGTGACTGACACATTTTCCTAAAATTTGAATGACTGTTGGTGCACATTGCACATTGGGTTGCATGTCCATGTGCACACTGGATGACCTTTGTGGACATGAGCAATATTTGGTTGAAAGTTTGCTCAGGAAGATTTATTTTTTCTATTAAGGTTTATTTTGCCTTATTGGTATCTGCTACTAATTAATAGCCTCTTTGAATATTGTCTATGGCAATTTGGTCTGTTTGTTGTTGGTTAAATGGTTAATTATTGCAATACGGTTCTGTGCTACTGGTGTGAAACCATTCACCCGCACCGAAATTCCAAAAGTTATCTATCTCCACATTATGCATGTTTAGAGGTATTTTGTAGTTTTTTAAATTAATTTTGTTGGTGGTTTTATGTTTTTTAAAACAACTGTAAATAGTGTTCATCTTAGTTTGAATGCAGTGTCAATTAGAGCTTCAAATATTAGTTTTCGTTGGTCATTTTTAAGTGAGGAACCTGACTTTTCAGATCTTTTAATGAGATTGTTAAGAACTCTGTGGTGAAACGTAAACTGATTTTTCTGAATGTTTTATTGTAACTACATTGATATTGCTTGATGTACTTTGAGGTTAATTTTCAGTTGTAATTGTTTACTACATATTTGGTTACATGTCTATGTTGATGCAGGAGCAATACTTGTCTTAGTGGTGGCTGTTCTTGCACTTTGCAAGAGCACAGTTAGCAGTTCCTTTGAATGCACGTTTCCTATAAATTGTTTAAGTGTAAGGTGAGTATATGACTTTCCCTTCTTGTTATCTGCTGAGCTGAGTTTTAGTAGACATTAATTTGTATCTGTTGGAGAATAGAAATGGTGTAATTTGATTTTGCAGAAGGGTTCTATGGCTGTTATTGTAAAAGGATGAGGAAGAGTGGTGTATACATACTAATACGGATTGATATTGGGTTGTGGGACAAGGAAGAGGGGTGTTGGAGTCATAACAATAAGATGTGGGTTGTATGAGGAATGGGTATTTGGAGAAATTGCAGAATAATGTGAAAAACAGCAATGAATGCATTGTTGTTAGCAAAGTCACAAGAGGAAGAGTGGTGCACGCATACAAATAAAGTTTAATGTTGGGTACTGTGATGAGGAAAAGGGTTGTTGGTGGAATACAATAGATTATAATTGTGCAGTAGGATGTGGAGGAGGCATGTTAAAATAATGGAGCTATGGACTAAAATATTTGTAGAGCAAGAGTTTGTATATCTGTAGTGTAGTAGTATGAGGAAGAGGTGTGTGGGAATAATAATGTGATTTCTGTAATGATATGACGAAGGGAGAACACAGCAATTAATGCATTGTTCTTAATGATGTTACATGAGTCAGAATGGTGTAAGCATAACAATATTGATTAGGGTTGGTTACTGTTATGAGGAAGACCGGTGTTGGAGTAATAATATAGATTATAATTAGTGGTATGAGGAAGAGGGATATGGGGATAATGCAACATAATGTGATTTCAGTAACAGTAGAAGGAAGGGTGAAATACATCAATAAATGTATTGTTGTTACTGAAGTCACATGAGGTATTAATGGTGTAAGCATAAAGATATATAATAATGTATACTGGGATGAGGAAGAGGGGTGTTGGAACAATAATATGCATGGAGTAGATTGTGGAAGATGAATGCATGGCTAATGGCAGCTATGAAGTTAAATATCTGTAGAGGAAGAGGATGTAGACCGCTGGTGTAGTGGTATGATGAAGGGTGAGGATAATGCAAAATAATGTGATTTCAGTAATGAACGAGGAAGGGAGATATACACCAATGAATGCATAGTTGAGCGGTATAAGCATAAAGATGTAGTTTAATGAACATGTTTTATGCTAACAGCAGGACAAAGACTTAGCCAAAGTTCATTGATGCTACGTCCATATAGAGGCAACATAGTTAGCCTAGCTGCAGCTTTGTAGTTTCCACACTCTCTGTGTGGGGAATTGACATTCCAAAGCTTAGTCATTTCTGACTAAGACTTGTGTGTGCTGATAAGTCAGCCCATATCTTAGCTGCATTTCTATTTTAGGCTTTTGTCAAGTGTGCTGCAATGTAGCAACAACAATTGTTTTTTTATCTGCAATATACTGTACATCAGTATTAGCATTATAAAGATGAGCACTGACAGGGTTGTAATCACTTAATTGGAATTCCTTCACTCTTTGTAAGTGATGTGTAGTCTTAGGAGATTTACTAGTTACATGCTGCCAAACAGATGTAAAAACACTATTTGCTCGAACGACTTCAGAAGCAGTGCTAGGAAATCATAATCTGAACTTAGTCTAGAAGTTTAACCTGTTGCAGGATATCATTTGCAGACACATTTTGAAATGTAGTCCCTGTATAATGTGTCAGAGCAGCAGAATAGCACAGTGTTTAAATTCACTTTCATATAGTAAGTGACAAATACATTTGATATTGGTGCAGAATCTGGAATCTTCAGAATACACACAAGTAAAACGGTATTCTGAAGAAGAAATTGTGACTTTCTGATCAATCAATCTGCCACCTTTTCCAGTACAAAAAACATAGGAAATCGAACACCTTTTTCCTAGACACTGACTTGTGCACCTTTTCTTTGTTTCATTTGATATAATTCAAGACTATCACCCATCACTTCTCATGAGTGTGGAGGATGAATTGTGTAATAGTCATACAAGCGGTTGCCTTATACAATAGTAAGACACTGACACTGACCTTCACTGTTCTTGTTTATTAATCCATCTTCAAATATAGAGAAATCTGGTACATTCAGACCTTCTTCATAAAGTTATTTGTGATTGATAAGAAGCTCTAAAGGTCCCTTGACCTTTGTGGTATTTATAAGCTGTTGACTAACACCATTCACTAAAACATACAATCATTTATATTATGTTTCACTTCTAATGTGTTTACATTTTCTTGCAAATGTATTTATCTATATATTTATTTTTTATTTTAATTCTTGATAGAGCGCCAAATCGCCCACAGGCCTCATGGCACACAGAAAACAAAACAAGACAGACAATCAGATGCAGTCAGACAACCTAGGTCAGAGAAGAGCTGAACGAAAACTAGGGAGCAATGAAGAGGTAGGTCTTTAGATTATTTTTAATGTCAGCCATGGAGGTGGAAATCTTGCGTTAAAGGGGTAAAGAGTTCCACAGGACTGGAGCAATAACATTGAAATTTGTCTTACCAAATTTGGCCAGGCGAAAGTGAGGCTGACAAAGCATAACCTGTTCAGCTGACCTGAGTGATCATCCTGGTATGTATCATTGGATATGTTCTGCCAGATAGCTGGGTGCAGAGATATTCAGGCAGTTAAAGGTAAGTGTAAGTATCTTGAAGGAAACCCTATGCCTGATGGGAAGCCAATGCAATTTCTTTTGACTTTGGTGATAGAATGCCTCCTAGGCAGGCCAAGCACGGCTCTGACAGTACTATTTTTGGTAGTCTGAAGGGCAGCAATATTAGCCGAAGAAGCGTCTGCCAAGAGACTATTACAATAGTCAAACCTTTAGTTGACGAGGTTGGGGGCAAAGAGCGACATATTGTTGATATGTGGCACTGGTTTTAGCCACCTGAGAGTGCATGGATAGTTCAGCGTTGATGGTGACACTGAGCATCTTTACTCTTTGAACAACTGGGATGGACACATTGGAAAAATGATGCATGATCATCTGGGAGTTCTTTAGCATGTGACTGGAGCCTGCTATAAGGATCTCAGTCTTGTTGAGAGACAAATACACAATAGTGCCTTTCACACCTTGTACTAATAACTTATTCTGGAGTTTTTATGTCTTTGTCTTTAACCTACAAAGGATGAACAGTTTGCAGTGCAATCACCTCAATGTTCAAATTTTGAAGCACAGCAGAAATTTCAGGAACCACTACGTTGTTCAATATGTGCCTTGCAGGAATGTTTCTTCTTTCTAATAGACTGAAACAATATTTAAACACAAGTTGTGTCTTTCTCTTCTATATACATTTTTGTACTTGCTGTTTGTAGAATGTGTGTCAACATGGAAACACAAAGTCATGTTTTTGTTTGAAGAGTGATTCTTGGGCATAAAAATCATATTTTAATGAGTGTTTTTACTATCTCAAGTAGAAAGTAAACTTTCTAAAGTCTCAGTAGTCAATGTCTTATTTATCAATGCAAGTGGCATATATGGTGTTTACACTGATACAGTTTAAGAAGAACATATCTTTATTTTGTTGTAATGTGCAGGCATCATACATATCAGACAGGTCAAAGAGTGACCGGAAGTCCAGTTTGTTCACCAACTTCACTGTCATCAAAGCATCTTGATTTGTCATTGTACATTATCATTTTTGTATATGAATTTTAAGAAACACTTTAAGACTCTACAAGAGCACTTGTCAATATTTAACAAAAAATGACATGCCATATGACAGTGTACAGTAGAATGTTCTTACTTCTACTGTACACTGTCCTAATAAATCTTCACTTCTTGATTTTCAGATATCTTCTCTTTCAGAAATCATGTTACATTTCAAGTAATATGCACACCCGGAATCTGCAAAAGCTAGAGTCACATTGCATTTATGAATGTTACTCTCTTTGCTTTAGATGTACCCTGATTGCACTAAAATTTTAATGTATTAAATTGTGCAACCAGTTATAGGAGTCAAGCGATATTGAAATCTGTATTTAAGAAGTGTACCCAACAACATTAGGTATACCCTGATTGCACTAAAGTTTCACTGTATTGAATTGGGCAACCTGTCATAGGAGTCAAGCGATATTGGGTGCACCCCATTAACTTCACTGTACAAGTGAATCCAATGTGTCAAACTCCACCTCTTCACATTACAACCAAGCCTTAGCTCTACCCTGCTACACCATGAGCCCATCCCGTCCAGCTAGGTCCAGGGTAAGAGCCTCACTCTGGCGTGCCTCCCTCCCCCGTCCACCTAATTCTGCCCCCTCAGATCCCAAACCATCCCACTATCCCAGCCCCAAATCCGTCTTCCGAATCAATCACCCACAGACACCCATCCAACCCCACCCTCCCCACACCCATCCCCCCTCTGCCCGCCTTCGCTTCCCAACCACCATCGACCATTCTGCCTCTTTCACCTACCAGATCCTGCTCACTCCCCTCCACCCACCACAAACGCCACCCCTCCCAGCCACTCACCCACTCCTCCCCACCACCACCCCTTCGACCTCCTCAACATCCCCCCATTCCAAAGCAAGATGCATCATTTTTAATGCCCAATCTGCACCAAAAAACAGACACAGCATCTTCGACCGCCTCGCCTCAATCAATGAAGTCTTTATCACAGAAACCTGGTTCTTCGATGATTATCATCCGTGAAGCCTTACCCCTGGACTACTCCCTCATCCCACTCAACCGATCTGCCAGACGAGGAGGAGTAGCAATCATTTTCAAGTCACACTTCACTGCCTCAATCATCGACTGCCAGACAATCATCCCTTCCTGTGAATCGCTTCTTGTCAAAGTATCCCTCCACCCAACGTTCTCCCACACCTTCCTAATCATCTACAGACCCCTGGCTATGACAGACAATTCTCAAACAACCTCTGTGATTTGATAGCCACCATCCCAAAAAAACACTCCACCCTCACTCTTCTAGGGGACTTCAATATCTGGCTCGTCATTCCTACCAACCCCATGACCCACTCACTGGTTAACTGCCTAGATGCGCTTAACCTCAGCCTTCACATGCACGGCTCAACTCACTCTAAAGGACACAGCCTTGATGACATATTTAGCTCCCATGACCAGATACATCTCAGCCCCCCCAATACCAATCATCTGGTCCAATCACTTCATCGTGCCTTTCTCCATTCGCTTGCCCGCCCCCATCCCCATACTTGAACCAGAACCCACCAATCAACGCAAATGCTGGAAGAAACTAAAGATCCTCCCTGACCTAGCTGATGCAATGCTTCAAACTCCTCCCTCATCCATCCCACGTAGTGAACCCCTAACCATCAAATCCTTTACTCGTGGCCCAATACCTCATTAATCCCGCTCACCCTCACCTGCCAATCCTCCGTCTGCCATGGCCCTTATCACAGATAGTTCACACCAGAACTGAAGACTGCTAAACAACTGTATAGATCCCTCAAACGCAAATGGTGGAAAGATAAAAAACAACCTGAGTAGATCCACCTTGGCCAGGCACCATCACCACTGTTTGGTAGAATTCTCCAAATGTGCTAATTTCCCTTACCTTTTGAGACCCCCAGCAACTTTGCTGGGTTTCTAAGATTTCTTTTTTTACCTGGGAAGAGTGTGAGCCTTTTTTTCCCACTCGTCCATGTATTTTGTGTTTGTTTTACTTTTGTGTTCTTTGGTTATGGAGTTTTAAAACAACTCCAGTGGCATGATCTTTTTCTGTGTGTCACACAGCACCTTCAGTGCAGTGCCACAGGGGTGTCTTTCAGACTCCCCAAGGTTTAAATACCTTCTCTGTGACTGACTACTGTCTCCCAGAATCTGTAAAGTTAAATTGACTTTACTAGTCTCTTTAAATTTACTGACCCAGCACACCCTATAGAGTGCTGGAGGGGTTGCCTAGCTTCCCCTGAGTCAAAACACTCACATAACAGTAAAATGTTACCCTTTCCTGCTTTAAATGGCTGGTGGCTGTGGTTTAGATCAACTACCATGATTTTTGCCCACCTCTAACAACGGTAGCTAAAAATCTGGTCAGCCAGATTTTTCAATATGGCGCCCAAGACCTATCTGTAAAAACAGACTTCGGTCATCTTTTTTCAACATTTCCTTTAGAAAAGGTCCTTCTGATGTTTGTCTCTGCACAATAAACCAGCTTTGGTCCCTTTGTTCGGCGGCCTTTGGCGGGTTTCAGTGCTGAAGCCCTCCTCTGGCGCCAGGGTGTCTGGGGTGGACAGGATGTGAGGGAGGTGCCCGAAACTCCCTGTGCTTAGTCTCCTAGGTGACCTGAATGCACTCTGGCATGATTGGCTGGCTGGATGTCTGGCAAGGACAGCCACCCTGCTGTGTGAGTGACAGCCAGGCTGGAATGAATGGGGGAAAACTGTTTAAAAGCAGGTCTCTGGGACTTGGAAAGCAGCGTCGACCACTGGAACAAAAGAACCGAAGAGGAGAGGAAGGAAGCGGACTGCTGCACCTCCTGGACAACCAGTTAAGCCTTGTTGCAGGTCCAAATTGCCTGAAGCTCTGATTACAGAGAAGCCCTTCAAGGTTAACTTCTTCCCTTCAGTTTGGTGTGAACAAACAACTTCTAAGCCACCTGGACACCGTTCTACTGATCACTTAAACTCTTGGGATAAGTCTGGCTGCTCAGCCATCGCTACCACTTTACTGTGTATTACAGGCTTGTATCAATGGTGAAATTGTGCTTACACTTGTAGTCCTAATAGCCTGTATCGCTCCCAAAGGGTATTGCAGGTGATTCTGCCTAACAGCCACTACAAAGCCGAAATCCAAAAAGCAAAATAAGTCCACTACAATTCTCAAACTCTCAACTGTTAAAACCCCAGCAAGGAACTCCACAAAATCATCTCTGAATTCACCAAACCAACCTGTACCTCCACCCAATCCACCCCATCTCAGTCAATATGCGACTCACTCTCTCTCTACTTCTACAACACTGCTCTCGACAGAACAAATTCTCTCAACAACAAACTGGCCCTCCTGTCCCTGCCACATAACTCACCCGCCCTACCTGTCCCCCCCGCCTGCCACAGCTACCTCAACCCAACTCACCTTTGACTCATTGAGACAAATTTATCAACCTTCTCTCCACCCGGAAACCATCTGGCTACCCCTATGACCCCTGCCCCGCCTCAATCCTCAAAGAAATATTCTCATCCACCTGCGCGGGAGAGTATGCAAGAACCATCCTAAATGTCTCCCTCTCCTCAGTAATGCTCCCCGATGCTTTCAAAACTGCACATGTCAAGCCTCTTCTAAAATAAACTTCCCTTGACCCCAAAAACTGTCCCATCTCAAACACCAGGTTCCTTGCTAAACTCATTGATCGAACGGCATACGCCCAACTAAATGCCTTTGTCGAATCCAATAATCTCCTAGACCCTGCACAATCAGGCTTCAGACCAAGACACGGAACCAAAACCACTCTGACCTCAATCTGGGACGATTTTAAGATCACGGCAGACTCTGTGGGATGCGCTGAACTAATCCTTCTAGACCTCTCTGCTGCCTTTGATACAATCAACCACTCAATCGTTCTCAACCGCCTCCACTCCCTTGGAATCCTTGGAAACACTCTCAAAAGGATAGCATCCTTCCTCAACAATAGAAAACAAATAATCCTCCTCTCCACCTTCGCTTCCGCCGCTCGGCCGGTCAATACTGGAGTTCCACAAGGATCATGCCTGTCAGCCCTCCTTTTTAACCTATATATGTCCACCCTTCCAGGAATAATCTGCCCGCACAATATCATGTGTTATAAATACGCTGATGACACCAAAATGATCCTAAAACTCCTCAAATTAAACTCCAACTGTCAGCCCAGCCTCGCAGCCTGCCTCCTTGACATTGATCATTGATCATTGGATGACTACAAACCACCTCCTCCTAAACCCCACTAAAACCGAAATCATGGTATGCGGCAACACCAAGCTTCTCCCCCAACCTCTACCATGGCCCACCTCCATGGGCAATCCACCCACCACCTTGACCACAGTAAAAAACCTTTGATGCCCTCTCGACTCTGACCTAACCATCTCCCTCCAAATCAACAACGTCTCTAAATCCTGCCACTACCACCTCAACATTCTGAGACACATATTTCCATTGCTCTCCTTTCCCAACAGACTCGCTGCTGTCCAATCTATTGTAATGTCGGGACTGGACTATGAAAACTCCCTCTACCTTGGGTTCCGAGCATACCACCTCATTAAATTACAAGCACAAAACGATGTAGCCAAAATGCTTCTAGCACTTGGCCCAAGAGACCCGACCTCTGCAGCTCTCAGAACTCTCCACTTGCTCCCGGCTGCACGAAGGGCGACTTTCAAATCCCTATGCATCTCCCACCGAGCAGTACATAAAACTGGCCCTCTATCCCTACAGGACAAGCTTAAACCCTACCACCCACCGCGCTATCTAAGATCAAGCTCTGCCCTCCTTTTAGTGATACCAAACACCAACTCTGTCAGGTTAGGAGGATCCTCATTCTCAGCCTCGGCCCTGACTCTATGGAACTCGTTTCCAGGCCACATTCAACTCACCGAAGACTGCCTGTCTTTCTGCAAATTACTGAAAACCTGGTTCTTCCATGAGAAATCGACGCTTAGGGCATATGGAAGGAATAGTCCAATAAACAGAAATCCAAGGTTGTTTGAACAAAGAAAATAAAAAAGCAAAGGGAGTCGATGGGGCACAGATAGAAAGACTAAAACAGATAATGCAACTAAAACTGATAGAACGAGTGAAAGGGTAGAGTAAGTGAGAGGGACGGAATGGAATGGATAGAACAGATAGAGTAGATAGAACGGATCGAATAGATGAAATGGATAGAGTGGATGGAACGGATAGAGTGAATGGAACGGAGGAGGAGATGGAAAGGAGGGGGGATAGAACGGATGAAATGAATGGAGCGGATAGTACGGATCGAAAGGATAGAGCAGATGGAAACTGATAGAGTGGAGGGAGCAGATGAAGTGAAATTAACGGATGGAATAGATGGAATAGAGGAAGTGAAGGAACGGGTGAAGTGGATGAAACGAATGAAGTAGAAGGAACAAGTGAAGTGGATGGATCATGTGAAGTGGATGGAACGGATGGAGTGATTGGAATGGATGGAGCAGATGGAACGTATAGAGTGTCTAGAACAGATGGAGTGGACGGAACAGATGGAGTGGATGGAACAGATGGAGTGGATGGAACGGATGAAGTGGACGGAATGGATGGAAAGGACGGAAAGAATGGAAAGGATGGAATGGATGGAATGGACAGAACAAACCGAATGGACGGAACGAATGGAAAGGGCTGAGTGGATGAAACAGAACGAATGAATGGAACAGATTGAACGGATGGAACAAACAGAACAGATGGAACGGATGGAGTGGATAGAATGGATACGGTGGAGTAGATAGAATGAATGGAGTGGTTAGAATGAACAGAGATGATAGAACAAATGGAGTGAATAGAACGGACACAGTGGATATGATGGCTGAGTGGATGTATCGAGTGGATGGAACAGGTGAAGTGGATGGAAGAGGTAAAGTGGATGGAACATATGAAGTGGATGGAACAAACGAAGTGGATGGAACAGATGAAATGGATGAAACAGATAGAGTGGATGGATTGGATGGTGTGGATGGAGGGAATGGAATGACGGAGCAGATGGAGTGGATGGAACGGATGCAGTGTATGGAACGGATGGAGTGGACGGAACGGATGGAGTGGACGGAACAGATGGAAAGGACGGAATGGATGGAACAGACGGAACAGATGGAATGGACGGAACAAACAGAATGGACAGAACAAATGGAATGGACGGAACAAATGGAATAGACAGAACAAATCGAAAAGATGTGGATGAAACGGACCGAATGAATGGAACGGATTGAAAGGAAGGAATAGATAGAACGGATGGAACGGATGGAGTGGATAGAACAGATACGGATGGAGTGGATAGGACAAATGGAGGGGATAGAACAGACAGAGTGGATAGAATGGATGAGTGGATGGATGGAGTGGATGGAACAGATGAAGTGGATGGAACAGATGAAATGGATGGAACAGAAAGAGTGGATGGATCGGATGGTGTGGATGGAACGGATGGAACCGTTGAAGGGGATGGACGGATAGAGTGGATGGAACGAATTGAACGGATGGAGCAGATGGAACACATGGAAAGGAAGGAACACATGGAAGGATGAAACAGACAGAGTGCATGGAACAGATGGAACGGATGGGAAGGATGGAACAGATGGAGAAGATGGAACGGACAGAACGGATGGAGTACATGGTAGGCATGGAGTATATCATACAGATGAAGTACATGGGACGGAGGGAGCGCATGTAATGGGAGGAGTGGATGAAACAGAGGAAGTGCATGTAATGGATGGTGCAGATCTTTCGGATGGTTCAGATGCTTTGGATGGGGTAGATGCTGCAGATGCTGCAGATCGTGCAGATGGTGTGGATGCTACGGATGGTGCTGATCCTACAGAAGAAACGGATACTACTGATGGCATGGACAATGCGGATGCTGCCGATGACATGGATGCTGCGACTGATGGTACATATCTGTATCTCCTATATATCCTTTGTACCTGTATCCCCATGTTATCTGGTCACTTGTTTAACCTAGCCATCCCGTCGCTTCATATACGCATGCCGTTATGTACCTGGTCACAGGCACTTTACTGATAACCACCATATCACACTACTACGCTTACTCTCTCCTATACACCATCACTCAACTAGAACACAGCTAAACCATGATACATTTGGGCTAGTTGTTCTCATACTAACATGATCCCACAAGCACCTCATCAGTCTAATAAAACACAGCTAGCTGAGCACATTCCAGCTAGCTTAGGCGTCTCCTCAGGCCTAACGCAGCCATAACTCAGTCTAGGTGTCGACCCTCCAGACTGACCACATCCAACTGATTTTCTCAACAACACACCTACCAATAAGAAGCAGCTATCAGGCAAAAAACGCACCTGCTGCACACACATATCTGGTGCACCCACGCACTATACAACACTCTCTCTTTCTACTGACATGAACTGTTGTTCCCGAGGACGTACAACCCACCAGCGCTTTGAGGTCATACCAATGATACATAAGGCGCTATTTAAATGCCAAGTAACATAACATAACATAACATGTCTGTTAGTGCAAGCTTAATACCAGTAGCACACTGTTTGATGCCACACAGTGAGTGTGGTTAGTAAATGCAGGGCCTTTTGTAACATATCATGGAGGTGACTTCAAGTGTACCCAATAGGAATCTATTACAGGAATGTAATGAAGGTGTACAGGGCTGTGCACATATTTTTCTTTGACAAGCTTTGGTGTTCAATTTCTAATAGCTTCAGTTGGTAGAGTGAATGGTGAGGGAATATGGGTGAAGTAATGTCAGACATATGGACACCTTCAGGTTAGAGTGTCTTTAAGTTGTGGGTAAGAAGGCTAATACATTTCAGGACACATGCTGGATCATTTGTGTTGCACAGAAAAAGAAAGCAGTGTAAATCAAAGTAGTGGTTGAAATATTCTTTTTACCATTGAAATGCTTGATAGTGTGGTTTGGCATACATGGAATGAATTGAAGCATTGATCATGGATGAATATGGGATGTAAGGACTTGATATATTAATGGTGAGTATTTGCAAAGGCCTTGTAGCCACATTTTTGAGTTTGCAATCTGATGCTTAAATCTTCAGGTCAAAAGTCAGTGGCAAAGAGGAGAAACAAAATGATACTTCCATTTACAGTGCTCCCCTCTCCTGTTGCACACAAAATGATCCAGCATGTTTGCTGAAATGCTTTAGCAATATTACCCACAACAGAAAGACTTTACTACCTACACCATTTCATTTATTATAAACTACATCACCTATACGCCCTCACCATTCACTATACCACCAGAAGCTGTTAGAAATTGGACAGCAAAACGGCTCTGAGAAAATAGTTGCACAATCCTTAATACTTTCGCACCTTGTCCTTTGGAAACCAATGATACCTAAACATGTCACTTCTCCTTTTATATCATACAGTGTGCTAATGGTAGTAACCTAGCACCAACAGAAAGGAAGCCTTCAGAATTCAACTTCTTTGAAATATTCAGTAGCCATTGCCAATACATTTGTCTATCAAACTTCAGATTACTGACCATTCACATTGCCACACAAACACTCTTTGTAGAAGCACACATCCTGTACAGTATAGCCTTTCTCAGAAACCACATTTATAACCTTCAATACCAAAACAGTAAAAGCTAATTTATGTTCGTTTTAACCAATTCAAACAAAGCAGTCCCTAAATATGTAACTATTCACAACATTAAAACACGTAACACTCACTGTCAACTTCTCCAAAAGATGCACAGATTTTCAGAAGAGCCAAACATACGCCATCAGTACAGTACATTTTCTGCAAGCAGAATGACTATCCAAATACTATGCAAAACAATAAAAATGCCAATGAAATTCTCATACATGAACACAATAAAAGAAATACTGACATCATCCATGACCTACTACAACTAATACTTTATTTGCAATTAAGTCTGCATTTACAAGAAAACAGTGACAGACATCATGAAGGAAGTTATACATGTGTTGTGTGGGAGATTCCTGGTTGTTTTCCTTAATGATTTTTGTCGAAACCTACATGTTGCCATCAACCTGGGTTTACCTCATTTTAGAATTAAATGGTTTGGATTGCGGGGGAATGTGATGCTGCTAGATTGTTCTTAAATTGTTTAGTCTGAGAAGCAATGATTTGGGGAATGCACAAGGTATGTCTCTGACTTTGATTATAAAACAAGATCTGAAAAAATCATCTACATTTTTCACACCACCATCATTTTTTCCAAATAACAGTTTCTGTTTTTGTCATAGATCAAAAACATATATGGATATCCAACAACAACATACAGTGTTACATGTCTAATTTTAATAGATTAGATGGAGTACATCTAACTGATGAAGGAAATACACTCTTCCTTTATAACATTAAATCAGTAAGCCAACTTTACTGAAAAACTTCAATCAACATACCCAAAAACAGTCCTTTACACTCCTTAAGTGTCAGGCTATTATGTAAGTCTGTGCAAAAAGGAAAAGCACACTCATCCTTGGACAACCTATTACACACATAAACATGTATATAAATTGACAAAGTCAATGGGCCTCTTTACGACCCAGGCATTGGACCATGGTGCTAATAGCACCATGGTCCATGCCGGTAACTTACCGACTCTGCCATGGCGGAATGGATGTTTACCACCCCATTTCGAGGTTGGCGGGGCGGTAATTCCCCATGCCGCCATGGCCCTTCCCCATTCCCATTTTTACCCCATAGGGTTCAATGGGAATGGGGAAGGCGCTAATTACGGCACCGTAAATTACGGTGCCGTAAGTAGCTCCTAGGTCCCTTTGCGGGTTGGTTTTTTAACGCCTGCTAAAAGCAGGCGTTAAAGTGCAACCCGCAAAGGGACCTCGTAATCAGGCGTTAAGGGTTTAATGGCACCAACACCTTTTACGGCGCCGTTAACCACTTAACGCCTGGGTTGTAATGAGGCCCAATATGTTTCTAACTTTTACTAAATAACTGTGACTATACTGTGGTTATAAAAAAAGAACACAACACACGCTACATTTTCTGTATGATTAAATATCCTCTACAGGTGGCTGTTAAAAGAACTGTTGTGTTTTGTTTGTTTGTTTGTTTGTTTATTCATCTGTAGTGCGCACCAGACCTGAGGGTATCAGGGTGCACGTATAAGGATATTCACAACTTTGGTTACAGACATACATAGATTATACATTACAGATGCATACATGAGGTATGGACAAAAGGAGAAGGCATAAGTGCATTATACATTACAGATACATATGCAAGGTAAACACAGATGGAGCGAGGTAGGGCAGCGCTGATAGTTGCAAATTTGTGGACAGAAGAGATCACATGATTGAGATAAACAGTGTTAGAACATAGTGGGTCCATTGTGATGGTCTGATAGCAGGATGTGGGTAAGACTTTAGTGATCTGTTGATTTGAGCCAGTTAACTCCATTGGATCTGAAGTTCTGGTATGACTGATCTTCGCGGATTGAGGGAGGCATAGAGTTCTAGAGCTAGGCCACTTTGGCTGGGAAGCTGCTGCCTCCCTCCCTAGATAGCTTAAATCTGGGGGCGTGGAGGCAGTTGGTGTTGACTAGTCTGCAGGGTCTTAAAGAGGTCCTTTTATTGAATCTCTCTGCTAGATAGCTGGGATCTGTGTTATTCAATGATTTATGAGTGAGTGACGTGGTTTTTAGTTTGATTTTGTGGTTGGTGGATAGCCAATTGTGTTGTTGCCTAATCTCTGAGATATGATCTCTATGAGCAACACAGAGGGCCACTCTAAGAGCATTATTTTGGAGGGTTTGAATTTTCCTGGCGATAGCTTTATTGGAACCAATGTAGAGGGCATTGCAATAATCAAGACTGGGCAGAATGAGGGCTCTGGCCAGGATGATACAGCTGTTATTTGAAAGAAATGGTTTGCCGGTTATGATACATTTACAAGTATAAGCAGTAGTAGAAGCCAAGGTATAAACTTGTTTAGTAAAGGAGAGGGTTGAGTCGATGTAAACGCCTAGGGTTTTTACCTCGTTGGCCACTTTGATGAGGTTGCCATCAATTATGAAAGAGGAGTATTCAAGCCCTTGTTTTTTGAGGTTAGTCGTGGTACCCAGGATGATGATCTCTGTTTTATCATCATTCAGGCATAGACCGTGAGTTGCCATCCATGCCTGGATGATTAGATAAACTCTATTCACCAAGGCTAGATCCTTAACATAATCCCCTGAAAGTGGGAGGAGAATCTGTGTATCATCAAATTATATCAAATTACCCACGAAAAAAGTAATGTTATTGCAAGAACCCCTCAAATTCTCAAATTCCACTTCTACATTGCTTCAAAGAATTGAAAAAAAAACTCACAACATGTCTCTGTGTTCTTTCCTCAGATTGTTTATTAATATTTCTTCCCCCAAAAGAAAACATCCTGTGCTCTCCATCAAAAATATCTTTCCATAGCTTAAACGCATACCTCCTTTTTCACATACTCTATCTACAGTGATGTTGTAAAACCAAACAAATGTACTTAACCAATGCTTTTGATGTACATCACCTATATCTTCCACATCACTTTTAGTCACATACTCACGCTGCTTAGTAAAGACAAACTGGAATTCTGGCCTGCAAAATACATCGAAATCTGGATACGTTAAATCCAGTCTTAGTAATAATAAGCATCTACTGGAACCCAGCCTCTTCCAAACTTCAAACATTCTTAGCCGCCCTTGCACTGCTTCTGACAAAAGTTAAACTAGAAATGGGTGAAACCAATATTGTAATAGCTGGAGACCTCAATGCTGAGTGTGCTCAAATAAGAAAATGCGACAGAGCGAATAATGATGAAGAAAATATCTAAAAGAGGACAACGATGGTTGGACTTTGTGGAAGAGTGGGATCTAAAAATGCTAAACAAGAACTCTGGTGGTAAAGAGGGCGCTAGCATGACATGGCAGAGAGGTAACTCGTCATTTATCTTAGACTATATATTTGTTACCCAGGGCCTTCTCTCCAGTGCATGCAATATGGAGGTCAAACAAGATGGGGGTAGTGACTACTCTGATCTAGAGCAGTCCTTTATAGATCTATCTGTAACCCCCAGGTGATACACAAGCAGAAACTGATTGGAGAAAAAGTTTGACTCAAAATAGTAAAATATGGGCATGGAGGAACAGAAATAAACAGAGAACTAAAAGATGTCCCACACTCCTCCTTGCGAGATCGAAGCCACCCAGACAAGTTTGTAAATTTCACCTGGTCCCTGGTCCCTCCTAAAATGCCAAAAACAAACATTAGCCAAAAACACATGCACGACTTTGATGAAACTACATGGATAAAGAAGCTACTGGTAAGAAGAAACACACATGGGCTAAGATCATTAGAACTAACCTATGAAGCATACAAAAAAGAAGTAAAAAAAATAAGAAGCATTTATAAACATTGGTCAAAAAAATTTAAAAAATGCTTTCTCCTACAAAAAGATGCCGAGCTAATGTTAAAACTCTTAGCGGAAACCAATTCCAGAGGTTTTTGGTCAGTAATGGGACAATTGGATTCACAGTCAAATAGTTCTCTGTGTAATCTAGTCCCTGAAGAGAAACGGGTGCAACATCTTACCGGTATCTTTAAGAAACCAAAAAGTGCTGAAGATAAAAGACCACAAAACTCGGACTGGAAACTGTTGATTGAGGGGGAAGAAATTGCAGAAGCAATTATTGAATCATCATCATCTAAAGCTTCTGGCCCCAATGGCCTTACGTAGCAAGTCCTCAAAAACGGTGTACAACTTTGGTCAAAACTTCTTAAACATTTGTATGAGGAGATATTGTGGGCAAAGAAATGTCTCCCCTCATGGAAAACAGCCCTGCTCATCCCATTCTTCAAGGGGGTGGTAGGACAGTTCCGGCAAATTATCGTCCTATCGCCCTCCTTGACATTGAAAGTAAAATCTTCATGAAACTACTACTCAATGACCTCCATCCAGACCCTCCTCCAAACAGGTTTCAGGCGAGGACTTTCAACATCGATAAATGGCTGACTCTAAGCCTGGCAAGCGAATCAGCTGCAGGAAAGGGGGGATCCCCAGTATACAGTGCATGGATAGATCTATCCAAGGCATTCCACCAGATCGATAGAGCCAAACTATGGGCTAAGCTCAGGACCAAGGGAATACCAGATTCTCTGCTCTCAATGTTGATGGAGCTACACAGCGGCACTACGGTGAGGGTCCACCTAGATGATCAAGGCCATCCCTCAGAACCTGTGCAGGTAGAAAGGGGAATAAGGCAAGGGTGCCTAGGAGCAAACCTGATATTTAACATATTCCTATCAGATATGGGAGACTTTCTAGAATCATCTACCCTGGCCAGCCCAGAAATAAATCGGAGAAAACTATTCTGGCTGGCCTATGCAGATGATATTGTCCTATTGGACAAGACGGCCAGAGGGCTGCAAAGACGCCTGGTCAAACTGGGAGAATATGCTACCCTGAATGGGCTGGTTATAAACCCCGGGAAATCGAAGATTCTGGTCTTCAAGCACCCAAATAAAAAAAAACAGATTTAAAAAGTGGTCACTGAACGGCCAGGTCATTCCACAGGTGGAGGATTTAATATGTTTAGGTTATAAGATTTATGCAAACCCGACAGCAACTAGAATGGAGTTGGATATATTAAACAAAATGCAGAAACTGGTTCAATAAATGAAAAAAATGAACAATAAGTATTGTAAATTCCCCATCCTGCCTATGATCAAATATCACACCATGCAAGTTGTTCCAGTCTTACTCTATGGTCTGGAGGCCAAACCACAACTATGGAATCAAAGTTGGTCTAAGATTGAAGGCATGATATGGAAAGAGGCTCTGAATCTACCATCAAGCACCCCAGGTTGGAATCTGCGATTTGAATTAGGTCTCAAATCGCTAGGGAGTCTGGCTGAATGGGAATTAATCTCACTGAATAGAGAGATTATAAACCCCAAGCCAAAGTCCCTATATGAGGACATGAAAACAATGCTCATTGGTTCGAGATCCAGAATGCTGGGGAGCCTAGAAGAAAAAGCAAAAACTATTCTTGCAAAAACGGCATTAGGTCCGGAGACTGTCATCAATAATCGTTTACGGATGAAGCGAGAATTGGAACTGTTAGACTGTATTGAAACAACAGCAACAGTCCCGAATTCAGTCCCAAGAAATACATTCCTGGCAGTATATAAAAAATTAGGTTATCTCCCGAGATACCTGGTAAAGTATTCTGACCACAACACCAGAAATACCTTCTTAAAGATGAGGCTGAACTTATTGCCTACAAGCGAAATCTTAGAGATGCAACATCAGAGTGGCAAGGAAGTTAAGCTTTGTAACATCTGCACTACTCCATCAAACCAGACCCTCCATCATCTTCTAATGGAATGTGAAGTTACTCTGAGTCTGAGGCAAGGGAAATTCAGAGGATTTGTCATAGGTGTGGAAAGTATCACATCAGAGCACTTTTGGGACAGAATTATATCAGGAGAGGAAATCCTCCTTACTTCGGCAGTGGTAGAAACGATGAGGGCCCTGAACGTTCTAAACTAGAACACTGGAAAGCAGGGCACTGATAGGGAGGAGGCAGAGTAAGCATAAACCGTAATTTATATAAGACTAAGAGTACTGGGCTGTGTGTAAATCTGATTGGGGCAAGTGATAAGAATAGCAAAACATGCTGGTTATGTACCTGATCTTAGTTTTGTTATTTGAAAATGTGATGTTTTTATAGGAATCTGAGAAGAAACATTTTGTAAAGGTTTAAAGTGTTATTAAACAAAACACAAACAAAACCCAAAAAATATATATACATTCCTCCATAATCTTTTGAACATATGAACAATCAAATTGTTCACCCGACAACCCAGTGAATGAATTGTCAGAATCTGTTTCTGAAATTCTGTCAATTCTCCGACCTCTAAAAAATATTTGAGAAATATCCACCAATAACAGTATGTATGCACTTGTCAACACAATGTACCTTTGATCAACCAATCACACATTATTTTCAAACTCTTTATCACATCGGTGAAAACTTTTCACCTTTACCTGTATATTCGCACTTACTATAGAGCCAGGTATAGTCCGATAACTGCGCTATCAACCAACCTTTACAACCGGGGTTATTGTTATGTGCCAAAATTCACAACATCCCATTGACTGCTTCATAAATGCGGCAATGATAAGCACAGTTTAACCACGCTTTTCTGTCAACATGAAACAAACTTTAAAATAATATTTCTCAAATAAATAAACCCAGCACTCTGCAATATCAAACATATCTAGGTCATTGAAATTGTTAAAAAGAAGATTTTTTCGGTATTATCCATGCATATTTTTCATTTTCCACTGCCCATAACCATGGCCATGAAAGACACATTTCCATTGGCCTCTGCTATAACTCCGACTATAACAGGTGGTGTATAGCTGTGATCACCAATGCATGCCAAAATCACATGGCGGCCATTGGCTAACTAAATACCCTTGGCTATAACTGCACCTTCATGGCTACATGTGTGATAGCCGCGGCTATCTGGGCAGGATGACTTCTGCAGCTGTGGTTTTCTGACAAGACTTAAAAAGGCGTTTTTCATTACACTACAATCAAACATTTCAGCCCAATGAACCTATTGAGAATAGTCAAAATCGTACAGTTTCAGGTATTTTTTTATGATTTCTTCTTTCCATAACTGAGATTATATGGCCACATCCATCGCATGAACTCAAAGACGACACAACACGACTTATCACTGGTTCTCTGGAATAAACACAATTATTCTACAACAACCACAGGAAAATTGTGTGATTCTCTCATTGCTTTTTTGTCTTGCTTGGAGACAGTTTTCTCTGCACCAGCAAGAGCTTTTTTGACAACCATCAACCCATTGTTCCCGTTCCTGTTTACCTTTCCTTAATCCTAAACCTCTCTCTCTTGTCTTGTCAGCTGTAAGTAGTGTGCATTCATTATTTCAGCTTTTTGTTTTCTATTGTTTCAAATATTTTCCTTTACATTGTCTTTTTGTCTTGTCTGGACACGAGAGTGATAGCAGAGACATCATCGGGGAAGTTATCATCTGCCCACAACCGGACAATGAAATCTGGGCGGCCAGTGCCTCACCGCCCTGCAAGGACAGCTGAAATATTATGATAGCCTCTGACAGCTGGAGGCGCTTCATTGTGCTGGGACAGCACAGCCTGGAGGAGGTGGAGGAGGTCCAATGTACTTTTCGCCACAATGTCCTGCAACAGAGGCCATCCAATTCCCCATTCCCCATCCCAAAGCCAGGGCACCTCTGTGCTAATACATCTTCTCGTGAGGGTGCACTGGGATGAGGTGGACTATATTCACAAGAAGGCACACTACATGCAGAAGGCAAAGGCCCATGGACCTCAGGTGTTATGACATTACAGTAGTGCTGCATCCACCTCCTCAACTACAGCAGCGTCACCTCCAGCCACATCACCTCCAGCACCTGCCAGCAGCAGAAAAATAGTGACAGTACCACCAGTGACCCAACCTGTTGTCATTTGGCCAGCATTGAACCTAAGCAAGCAAATGATCCTGTGCCTCCTAAACCACAATAGGATTCTCACAGGAAGTGCCACCGTAAATGAATGGGCAGTTGTAATTTTTTTTTATTTTTAAGGAACAATATGTCCACCTTTTTTTTTTGAAAACATACAAACATTACAAAAAGACAAGAGAATCCAAAACAAAATATGTTCCGTTTTTCCCATTGTTATGTTCCAACCCTAATGTTCTTCTCACCCAAGTTCCAACCCTCCTCCTTCCACCCCCAAATTATTCTTTTTAGAAACGCCCTTCAAGTGATAAAACTGTGGTTATTTGCTGAAAATTGCAAATGTGCCCTTTTCCGTGTTTGAGCCCCTCATGTACCCCACAATACACCCAGTCACCCTCCCCACACCCAATTCCAGTCTTCCTCCCTCTTTATGATGACCCAAGCAGTCCCTGTTCATTTAAGCTGAATGTTTGCGGTGAAGCATTTACATTTCACATATTTTAAGTTATGGGTGGATAGCCACGGTTATAAATGCGACTATAGCTGCAGTTGTTTAAAACTTCCTCTGTAGCAATCACATTATTTCCTGTGTCCTGGACCCTACAATTACACATAGAGTCCTCTATCCCCTTCCCCACCTCTAGCCTGATATCATTTCAACTTTTCCCCCCATCCAAATGACTTTTCCCAACCTTTTATTTAAGGCTAACCATGTATACACGCTGTTATTTAGTAACGTGCATAGCCACGGTTATTGAACAATTCCTAAGTAGCAATATCCTCATTTCCTGTGTCCTAGACTCAACAATTACACATAGTGTCCTGTTTCCCCTCCCCACCTCTTCCCTGATGTCATGTCATCCTTTTTCCCCCTCCAAGTGACTTTTTCAAATGTTTTATATACAGCTAGTTGTGCTGCTTCAGCTACGGAAATTGCCCATATAGTCGTTGTTATTGAAAACTCCTTCCATTGCCGTGGTTGTTTAAAAATTCCTTCATGTCAATCTTATTATTTATGGCAACCTGACTCAACAATCTCATATGGTCTCCTCTACCGCCCCCCCACCTGTAATCTGATGTCATTTCATGCTTTTCCACTTCCAAATGGCATTTTTTCACTTTATGTTTTTGGCTAGCCGAGGTTATTTCCCCTAATAACCGCAGCTATCTCTCTCATCTGAAAAGCCATTCTGTTGCAAAGCACTTTGGGAGATACGGCTATAATTTTAGGAGATGGGGCCACCCCCTTCTCCGTGAAATATTTTAAAAACTACTGGACGCAATAACAACAGACCCCATTCCCCTGGAAATCGTGTCAATGCTCAAGTTGTTTCATACTTGGTCCAATTACATCCAATGGTTTGGGCTGACCGCTGGAGCAAAAATATGACTTTTTCTCTAAATGGGGACTGTTGGGTATTTTGTGGATATTTGGGGCTTTGCGGTATTTTCTTACCGCCAAAATACCTTTAGCAATAATCACTCTCTGTATTCATATTGGATCACACATAACAATAATACATTGCATTATTTCAGGATTCAGACCTATTTAGATAATGTGCGCGATAATTTGCGTGGTTGGTTTATTTGTGGCCCCAATATCCAACATCCCTTGTTTTTTATCTAGATTGTTCTTGATCACTAGAGAGACCTCAGGCCTGCATTTTAGGGATACCAAATTTTCAGTGTTAGTGTTGTGTGCCACCATGGGCTATTGTGGTATTTTTGTGGTAATTTCCACTACCTTATATACGGTATGGAACTATGTCCAGAGAGTCTCTCTTCCCGTTGGCTCATGTACCTCCAACAAGCTATGCTACAAACAGTCACTCACAACTGTCCATACTGAATATAATCATGCACACATCTGTTTTAAAATGACAATTGCACTGTTTAAAAATCTACCCATGTTTAAATCTTTTCCCATGCAAAACGAAAGAGAGAAATAATACACACTAGCTATCTGTTTTCAGATATTTTTGTATTATAGAAATTTCCTTTAAACACAGTTTAACCCTTTTTTACAGAAATAAATGAAATGGTACAACATTATTTGTGATAAAATGAACAGAGAACTGCGAGAATATATTCAATTGGTAACATTAAATATGCTGATAAGGGACTGGGACTCCCTCGAATACACTGACTGAACAGTTTCGCACACTCTCGCACAGCTCCCACACTTCTGTAATTACCTTATCTGTTCAGCATGAGTTTTCTCCGGCTATTCTCTTTCTGAATATGGCTCCCTTGAAGATTAACCCCAGTGAAAACAAGCGTCTGCCGTTCTCAAACCGGGGTTATTGCCTGGAATTCTCAGCTTTTGCAGCAGGAATGCTTCAGCCAGGAAACAGGTCCTTCTCCCAGCTCTGCAAGATCTCGATTGTTCTCCCCCTCTCCTCAAGCTTCCCCAGCAAAACTCTAATCACAGCCTCTAGCATGATACTTGCTATGACGCTGCTCCAATCAGAATCAATCATGTCATCTCCTCCCTCACTACACAATGGCTCATTTCTACAGTAAAAATTGTAACAAACTGATTTCCTGTTCATTCGAGCTCTTTGCTTCCTGTAGTTATGTGGACAGGGCAGCAGAGAAAAAAAAATGAATGTGCGTTTAAAAGTTCACTTTCAGAGTAGGCCTAATTCTGCAGTGGAGCCACATTTTATTAGTGGGTTATGTTAAATGAAGTTTTATTAGTCAGGTTAGTTATTAATAAGGTTAGTTATTAATTTTCAAATGTGTCTCTTGCAACATAAGCATTTCAGGTGAAAAATAGTGTGCATTTTTTAAATGTGCACATGTGTGCTTTTAACTGTAAAAATAGATTTGCATTTTATATGTAAAAATCGTTTTTGACTGAATAGCCTGTCTTTACTTATATGTCCATGTTACTCTGGCAACACATATAGCAATGCACCACACCCATGTGGTGGTGCTGCATCAAAAAAAAAATGCTACCTGTGCAGTAGTGCTGTACTCTGTGCTGTAACACGCCAAATATCCTTACATACCCTCTTTTTGTTTTTAGAACTTGGCTACGATCCAAGCCAATTCCTAAAAACAACTTGTTCTTTTTCTTCTTTTCACAATATAGCAATCCAACAAAACGAATATTCATGTGCATCAATGAAAAAGTTGCAATCAACACAGTATTCATCTGAGTTCATTAGTTTACAAAATGTTCTACATTTGCCTCCTCAGTGGAAGTGGCATTACTCTAAGTTTCGATTTTACAAGTCAATTAAAAACAATAAAATAAAACAACTAACTAAAACAAATAATTAATATAACAAATTAAAATAAATAATTACAATAATAAATACGTGGAACTCCATATGTCAGGACTCTTGTCTGCCTCTGATATGTCCCGACCAGCGATGTTATTTGGTTCATTCGAGTACACTTTCATCTTGGCAATCTTGGATCCATAGGAGTCATCTTTTTTGGCATTCTGGTTATCTTGTCTTCACCTCCACCTGGAGGCAGGCATCTTTTGGTCTTCATCCAGGGGACTCCAGGACTCCATCGTCTCCCGTGGCCTCTGATCCCGGAACCTCCGACCAAATAATGTTAATTTTCTAAATCAAATAGAAAAGAAACAAATTAAGTACATAGCACAATACTAACTTCACCCTTTTGCCAAAAATAAAACATGCTTGGTAAAAACATTTTTTTTTCTTTTTTCTTTTTTTTTCTGAAATTAAACACAAGTTAAAAAGAAAACAAGCATATATAAAAGAGCATTCAATATTTAATACATTTTCTCTCTGCACACCAACCATGAGCTTCCATTATATATATTTATTTATTTATTTATTTACTTATTTTATATTATATATTTTTACATATATTACAGTGTTTATGTGCCATTATAACAATCAACTTTTTAACTTCTCTGTCACTGCCTCCTGAATGTACCCATTTATTTTCTCTTTTTGTGTTCAAGGGACTTTATCTGTTTCTACATGCTCATGCTGCCTGATCTCATGTCTGGGATGGCATGGTTTGATTTAATTTACATGGACGAACTGCTCTATTGCCGTTTCACCTTCATTTTTCAAAATTTTATAAACTACAGGAGAGACCTTATCTATAATTCGAAATGGCCCCTGCCAGGCTGCTAGAAAGAATTTTTCTGTTTACTTTTTCCAAAATGAAACTTGTACACCTGATCCCCTACACTGTATTCCTTTACTGATGTCTTTTTGTCATAATAAGACTTTGCACTGTCAGCAGCTCTTTCCAGATTTCTCTGCACAAAAGCAAATGCATGTTGCAAATGCCTCCTCAGTTCATCAATGTACTCATGAACTGTGGATGCACTCACAAGTGTCTGCTCATGTGTTCTGTATAGTAGGTGTTGTGGTAACACCATTTTCCTACCTGTCAAGACCTCATGGGGGCTAATACCTGTTGCTTTGGCAGGTGTTGATCTGATAGCCATCAAAACCAACGGTAAACGTAAATCCCAGCTGGAACCTGCTTCTGCCACAAATTTCTTTAAAATATCCACAACAGACCTATTGCTCCTTTCAACTGTACCTGAAGACGCGGCCCGATATGCGATATGTAGTTTCCTTTTCACACCTAGTATTTGCCATACCTTACTCATTAGAGTACTTGTGAAATGACTTCCTCTGTCTGACTCAATTCTTTGTGGCAACCCAAACCTTGAGAACACATGGTTCACCAGCAATGTGGCTGCTGTTTGCGCACTACAATCTGGTGCAGGAATGCATTCAATCCACTTTGACATCAAACATACCACACTTAAAATATAACGGTTTCCCCTGCTCGACCTTTTTAAAGGACCTACATAGTTTATTTGCAAATCTGACCATGGGAGAGTTAGGCCTCTTTTCATCAATGGTGCTCTATGCATTGGTGAAGCAGGTTTAAATTGGGCGCATGCTAGACATCCTCTAGTATATAATTCCACATCTTGGGACATATGTGGCCAGTAAGCATAATCTTTTAGTATTTCTAATGTTTTTTGTGAACCTCTATGGCCTGCAGTTATGGCATCATGTGCATGGTGTAGCATTAGCCCTCTGAATGAAAGGGGTACCACCCACTGTATTTGTCCTGTTATGGACTCTCTAATCATGAGTCCATCCTGTAATCTAATTCGTGTTTTGTTCTTTAATAGCACCCTCAACTCTTCTTTTACCATACAATCATTTTCTGTTAAAGGATTTTGTTCAGGATCTATGAAATGATTATAATAGATTCCCAAAATTCGATCATTCTTTTGTGCCTCAATCAAATCTTGGTCTGGCGTGTCATGACTCCACTGCACCACCTGTTGATCTACCTCCTTTGGTGCTTTAGAATGTGTCACTGCGTCAATTTGTATTTCACCCATTAAATAATCAATAGGTAGCAATTCACCCATCACAGCCCAAATCTTAGCCAGGTGGTCTGCCTTATCATTTCCCTCCTTATCCTCTCCTGGTGTTTTTAAAAGCCCACACATTTTTCTCCAGTATATTGTTAAATTATTCTCTGACACCAATTTGTCTATGGCTTGTACCATTTTTCCATGTTTAAGTGGCTTTTTGTTGTATGTAACCATGCCTCTTGCTTTCCAACCAGGCAAATACTCCACAAAGCTATTCTGTGCATAGTCAGAATCAGTCACCAGGACAATTTCACTGAACTTTTTATCAACTGCAGTAGCAATTGCTTTATAAATGGCTGCCAATTCCGCCACCTGACTGCTCCTATCTCCAATCCACATCCCTATACTGGGGACGCCTTCACATTTCAACTAGACATTTCCTATTCCTGCCACTAATTGTTTATTACTGTCATTTTCAATGTGAAAAGCACAACCATCCACATATACAGTTGGCAAATCCTTGCATGTTTTTTCATCAAAAGCTTTGTGTGGTGATTGTTCAAATTCCTGCAAACTAGTTTCCACTTCCATTTCATTTGGTATTTGTTCAGCTGCGCAGTCATGTAAGTCAGCTAACCATTGAGCAATTGGGTTCTTTTTATTTTGTCCATATCTCACTTCTACGGGAAAACCTTGTAATGCCAGCGTCCATGAAGTGATTCTGGACTGCGCTAGATTACCTGATCTAATTCTTTTACTCTCTAAAAATTGCAAAGGTTGATGATTTGTTTCAATAATCACCTTTTCTCCCTGAACAATGGGGCGGAAATGTTGTAGAGCCCACACAGTGGTTAATAGGGCCTTTTCACATTCATTAAATTTCATTTCAACTTGGGAAAATGCCTTACTTGCATAGGCAATGGTTTTGTGATTCAAATCGTGTTTTTGTGATAACACTGCTGACATACAATGTTCAGAAAAACCTATTTCTATAAAGAAATCCCTGTCCTTTATGGGGTATGCTAAACATGCTGCCTTTATAAGACATCCTTTAATTTAGCCACTGCATCAGACTGCTCTTTTTCCCATTTCCAGGGAGTATTCAGTTTAAGCAGTTTAGTCAATGGTTGAGTGATTTCTGCATAATTTTCAATGAACTTTCTGTTATAGCCTGTCATCCCTAATAAACTTTTTACTCCTTTCACATTTTTAGGATCTTGTAATCTTTGTATGGCCTCTATTTTCTTCTTTTGTGGATTTAGCCCATGTTCAGTCACTTCATGTCCTAGAAAGTTCACTATTTTCTTGCACCATTGTGCTTTTTGCAAAGATACTTTGGCGCTTGCTTTCTGAAATTGGCCAAGCACATGTCTTATTTCATCAAAATGGCTTTTCAGGCTTTCATTTTTTATCAGGACATCGTCCACGTAAACTATTGTTCCTCTTTCCGCTGCATCCGGCATGGCCTTTCTCAAAAATATGCCAAATTCACTCCCACTATTGATGTACCCGAACGGAGCTCTAAGCCAGGCGTATTGAGTCCTGTCAAATGTAAAGGAAAATAAATGTTGTATTTCCTCTGCCAATGGCACGCACCAATATCCAGAGGTGAGATCTAATGTGGTAAATACATTTGAACCATGTACCTGATCTAGGCCCTGATCAATGAATGGCAGTGGCCATCTAGATACTGGTACTCTTTTATTTAACTCTCTCAAGTCTGCACATAGCCGCCATTGACCATTTGGCTTTAACACACCTAAAATAGGTGTATTGGATGTGCTATGAATGGGCCTGATGATTCCCCGCGATTCCAAATTTTTAATAATCTCTGCCAATGATTCTAAACATGCCAGCGGTAGTCTAGACTGGCGTACAAACACTGGATTTCTGCTACACCCTTCAGGTAGTGTGGCCACATGTAAATCAGTTAAACCACAATCATAAGCATCTTTTGCAAATACATCCTTAAACTCCATAAATATCTCCCTCAGATTGTCCCTATCCTCATTGGTTTCACACGCATCCGCTAAGGAGATCTGCTCTTCTACCATTTTGGAAAATTCTGGAAAATCTTCTGGTAAGGGAATCTCGGCGCTTTCCTCTAACTGTGTGGCTGTGTCTTTTTGTAAAGCTGCCACTTTTAAATATTTTGGCATATCAGCTTCCACTTCAATGGGCTGATTTTCTGTTTCATTTTCATTTAAATTAAATATTATTCAATCATCCTGATGGCAGCACACTGTCTCATTTGAATCATAAGGATACACAGAATGAATTTTAAATATTCCTTTGGGCTGAGAGTCCAGGTGTTCTGGCAACTCACCCTTGGCATCTACATACTTTTCAGGGATATTTCCAATCACCATGTTATTTAAATCTGCCGTATAATGTGATTTTTGTATGGCCATTCCTAATGGGGAGTTTTCCTTTAAATGAATGTCCTGACAACCTTTATTATTTACCATAATTTTTACAGATCCTTCACCAATGTCTACCAATGGAATGTATTCATAATACAGGCCTTGCTGTTTTATGGATTCATTCAGGCATACAAATGCATCAGAGCCTTTCATCTGCTGTCCATTTTTGCATTTCAGTGTTATTGCAAACTGTTTTGTAAATGCAGGAATACTAGTATCTTTCCTCATTTGTAATTCGATTGCATAAGGAACCAGTTGTGCACAATGATAAGCCCTTCTTTTGTCTTCAAATTCAGGTGCCGGACCACCTAGGCGTGACCATATTTCTTGATTAAGGAAATCTAACACCATACACATTCTGTGCATGATGTCATTGCCCATGTAAAATTCATTTTGTGCTCCACTCACTATCCATACATTATGGTAAATTGTTTTCTGCCCAATGCTAATTTTAAGCATGCATCTGCCTGCAATTCGGATTTCAAAGTCTGGACTGTCCAACCCAGAAACATATTCGTTTTTAATCCTAAATTTCGGGATTTCTTCCCTCTCCATAATTTTTTGCAACAATTTCTCATTAATGAAACTCGTTTCATGTCCAAGCGCTAAAGTGGCTTTTATTGTTTTAAAATAGTCATGGTTGCTCATCTTTCATGTGCATTTCTGCCAGAGTGGTAATGTGTTTTTCTGAATCTGTTTTAGGAGCAATATTCTGTTTGCATGTTTTCTCTTTTAAATAAAAACGTAATGTGTGCTCATCTATGGCAGTCTGCCAATTTTTCCTTGGGTCCAAGTATATTTGTACAGGTAGTTTTTCATTGTCATTCTGCATTTTGTCTTGACACATTAATATAACAGTGCCACTAGGTATGCAGCTATTCTGGAGATATACCTCCACAGCATCATTTGTTTTGGCAACGGTGTGACATTCATTTATATTGCTGTTTTGTGATTTTAGTTTCTTAGGCCTCAATGGTTTTTTGGTTAAGGACCACCGCACTCCATTCACCCCATCTATGAGAGGAGACAATTTTTTCAGGCAATCTGTCCCCATCAGAAATGGAATTTCACAAATAGATGTGATCAATACCTCTTGTTTCATTCTGTGCTTTCCTATTTTTATATCAACCTCAGTTACACCTATGATGGGCACCTCCTCCCCATTAAAGTTATGCACTGGACCTTGATTTTCCTTCACTGTGATCTGACTCTGTGGGGGTCTCCCTTCATTGATACTCTTTACCAGCTCCTTGGACATAATTGTGGCCTGTGCGCCAGTGTCAATCATAGCAAAGGTGTGGCATTTTTCTTCTACAGTGATGGGTGCATAATATCTGTCCTCAACTTCCTCTAATACACATAAGAAGTGTGAATTCTTACTGATTTCAGGGCTCACCTTTCTCAGGTCTTTTTCACTTTTGGCTAAGCACATTGGTAAATGGAAAGACATTTTTCCCTCCTTTTTACCCATTTCTGCGCGAGAGACTTTATCCATTTCTCCATGATCAGAGGTTTTTTGGAGTGTGGCCACTGTTCGCCCATCCATCTGGGTAACATCAGAGACCACATTACAACCTTCCAACTGAACATGTGTAACAACATCATTCAGCAATTTGTCATTTTTTAATTCTGTGCATTTGTGATCATTTAGTGTGATACCAGCCCTTTCAGCCTCTTCAAAAATATGTGGCTCAAAGAATTCTTCAGGTGATTGACTTGTACCCTCCTTTTGAGTATTTCCTTTTTCTGTCTGTGTTTGGTCATTGTTTTGCTTGCCCAGGGAAGGAGCTATAGCATCCCCACTTACTCCCTGTTCACTGGTATTCCCCATGCATGAGTCATTTTTCTTAAATCTGTCCCTTTGTTCTTTTGGAATTCCTAATGTTTCTTTTTCATTTGTGCAAATCTTTACTGTTTTATTTAGCTCTAGGTTAAACCGTACCTCTTTTTTAGAAGTATTTGCACTTTCTGTCACAAGTTCATTTACTGGCACTTTCATTTTTAATCCATTAGGCATCTCAGAGTCGTTATGCAAAATTATATCAGAGCAATCTGTCATTTTGGCACTGCAGTTATCATGAGTACTTAGTCACTTTTCGGAAGCCCCCCGGTCATTGCTATGGCCATCAGCCCCCTCTTTGGAAGGTTGCTTTTGCACTGCATAGAGCTTTCCTATTTGCTCAGCTAACATTTTCACTTGGGCCTCAAGGCATTGGAACCTTCCCATCTCTCTAGGATCCTCTTTCTGTGGCCTGGGTCGATATTGGTTGTTTTCCCCCTGATTGGATCTATTCTGATACCTCTCAGGTGATTGATGTCGGTTGGGATGGTTTCTGAACTCTTGATTCATTTGTGGAGGGGAGCGGGTTGCACCCATCCTTTGATTATAGTCCCCTGGTGGGGAATCATTGTACTGACATGGATTGTAGTTCACGTTTTGCCTCATGTCCTGCCTCTCAGATTGTGGGTACTGGCCCCTATGTTGATTTCCATTATCAGTAAATCGATCCACATATCGGGGTCTATCCTGATTACCATATATCATGGTGTTGGGATCAAATCTGCTCTGTGTCCCCAATGACTGGTAGGGACCTTCATTTCTTTGATCTTGATTTTGTCTCTGTTTATTGTTCATACCTGCCATATCAGGCCGATATCCTACCTGGGGTCTGTCCCCTAAATACCTAGGGCTGATGTAGCTCTCTCTATTACTAGGATCATGTGATTGGAACATTGGTACAGGAAATGGCGATCTTTGTTAATTACCACTTTGTTCAGGTGTCACATTATTTTTACCTTGGCTTTGAGCAGACTCAAAGGACATTTTGGCTGACCTGATTTCCATTACTGTGGCTGAGGGTTCTTTAGATTTAGGTCTAGTATCTTTCATTTTATCACTTTCTCTACCCTGACAATAGAGTACCTCATATAGTTTTGTGCTTTGATGTACAATCCATTCAAGGGACTTGTCACGGTCAAATTCACGGACCAATTGGGATATGATGTCTTTCTGTAGCCCATAGAAGTATGCAGTTTTAAACTCATTGGAATTTGGGTCAAAAGATACATCAAAGCGAGAAAATGCTCTTTTTAAGTCTTGTAAAAATTGATGAGGGGATGTATTAGGTCCAGCAGTAATTGTGTAAACGACTTTCTTTGCCTCCTGCAATGACTGAAAAGGAGAAAAATGACGCCTAATTTCTTTTTCAAACTCCAACCAGGTCATATTCTGCTGTTCATTTAATCATCTTATGATGCTGGCCGTCGGGGCATCTAAAGTTAAATGAAAATATTGTCTGTACTGTTCCTTAGGTATCTGGAGTGCTTTAAAAATGTCATGCACCACTTCTAAGTGATCCTCAATGCAGCATTCACCTCCCTTTTTAAATGGTTTGATCAGGGCTTTAATGGATTTCATTATTTTTATGGGGCTACTTGTTGCAATGCATGGAATTGCACTATTTTGTGATTCAATCCTGTTTTCAGGTGTATGAGATTGGTGGCTGCCCCCAATGGGAGTATCAAATCCCCCAAGGGCGCTGCAACCAAGTTCAGTCACCGGCCCAGTCACTGGAGCACTAGCTCTTTGGGCAGAGCTAGAATTCACCTCCACTCCATTGAATGTGGTACCCTGCCGCCTCTCCTGGGACCTGGGAATGCACATTTGCTGCTCTAAGTCCTTACACTTTTTAAGGAGTCTGTTTGCTTCATTTTGCAAATAGTTGTTTTCATCACTCATCTTATTAATCACCTCCTGCATGTCGCACATTTGCATTTGGCATTCATTGAACTCTTTATTTCTCTTGTCTCTTTCTTGAATCATTTTAATAATTTCTTGTTCTGCACTCTGGAGATCACATTCTTTTTCACAATGTTCTTTTTGTAAAATCTGCATTTCTGAAACAACCTCATCTTTATCCTGTCTAATGTGGTCCACTAAGGCTTTTAAGTGTACCAATTCTTGCTCACTATCCTCAAATTGTTTCTTGCTTTTGGATAACTGAGCATCAAAGTCTCTGCATTTTAATTGCATGTCTTTTGGCATATATCCAATTCTGCTCTTAACATTTCCTGATTTTTACTTGCCCCATCTAATTCAGTCTTTAACCTGTTAATTAGCTGGGTATCATTCTCCTGCATTCGCAGGGACTTATTCAAAATAAACCATATTTTGCCGCATAGCCGTATTAAACAGTCTTTCTCTGCACTTTTATCGGCTGCATTCAATAATCTTGTAAGGCAGACCTGAATTATGCTGCCTTCTGCAAAAATATTGTCTAGTTTTTCTTTCTGCACCTCACCCTGAATGCGGTCACGCCATTCTAAGGTGCTGTTCGACGACCATGTCCCATGTGCAAACAACTTTGCCTCTAAATATTGCACTTGGTTTGAAAAAGTGGTTTCCCTTTGTGACATTCTGAAATTCGTTTTTAGTGGCACACTGCTATTATAAAATGGGTTCCCTTTAATGTGCAAATGGCAGTGTGAGACACGCTTGCCACGCCCAGTAGGTACTCTATGATCACTTTCCCGGCCTGCAACGCACCATAAATAGGTTGGGTATTTTGTGGATATTTGGGGCTTTGCAGTACTTTCTTACTGCCAAAATACCTTTAGCAATAATCACTCTCTGTATTCATATTCAATATCAATAATCTTGTGATATTCCCCCGTATTACCCGATAATCTGAAAATGTTTGAACTACAACTGGTTCCCCAAACCACCACAAACTTTCCAATTTCACATCGTAACCTCTTCCCCTTTCCCCACCTCTAGCCTAATACAGTGTCATCCTTTTTCCTCCTTGAAATAGCTTTTTGAGCACTGTTCTATTTTCACATTACCCCGGTATCACCCGGTGATCACTAGCATCTAGCAAAATAAAATTGCTCCTTTTCATTTCTATAAAGTCTCTCTGCTGCAATGCACCATGGAAGATATAACTATAATTTTGTGTGCATGGGGACCCCCTTCCACATCAAATATTCTTATTTGGTCCAAATCGACACAGCAGCTTTTGGGATTTTCTCTATGGGAAATTGAAAGGGATTAGGCTGACAACAGTGTTTTTTTTGCTTTCCTAGTAACCTTTTCATTTTTTAACATATCTTTCCCAAAATGTCCAGTCTGGGGGGAGACTGTGACAAACATTTGGTTTGGAAAGTATCAGTCATATCCGTCCTGCAAGTCAAAACTTATCAGAAATTGATTTCTTGGGGATGTCCTATGATTCGAGGCTATCGCCTTAACTGGAAAGAACACAGCCTATGAAATATAGAATGACACAGCACAATGGATAATGAAGCAGGGGTGAAAGGCAATCAAAAAACCCAATTTTCATAAACGGATATGTTTAAACTCATAAAAGCTAACCTAATCTCTCTAGGGCCCAAAGTTGTACCAGGTGGACAATTGACAGTCAATAGTACATTTCCTCTGTACTTGGTGTTTCAACAGCATTTGGACAAGGCTTCTTGGTGTTGTTTGAGTTCTTTGAATTAAGCTCAAATGTAGTGGTTGAGTTGTTCTAGATCGCGAGCAGGTGCTGAGCTGGGGTCAAGCAGAAGTTCACTGCTATTTGATTTGGCATAAAAAGAAGTGTGAATCAGAAGGTCCAACAGATTGTCAAGCAGGTTAAGTTCAACAGTCGGTTTGATGGAAAAGATGATGGTTACTGGATGTGTAGTTTGAGTCAGGCAGTTAAATGCAGCTTTCGAGGGGTGCGGGTAAATAAGGTGGTTCAACCATCAATTTGGATTGGCAATAAAGTGGTGGGCAGTTTGAAAAGCAGTATTAACATGTAGCAATGAGCTTCTAGTCAAGCTTGGGAAAGACATGCTCAGCTGGCATGGTGTGCCATGGAACTTGTTTGATTGTGTGGCGCTGCAGCTCGAAAATCAAGCCAGTGCCAGAAGCAGCTCCAGAGGGTCCTGTTAGTTTCACTGTCTCAAACGGGTCCAAAATACATCTCAAAACAGTTTGACTGCAAAGGCACAGGGACCCTAGCTATTCTGGCTCTCAGCCTACTCTGTGTCGCAATCCAGGTATAGGTACTTGTTCTTGATCTCCCAACTATGGTAGAGGCTGGAAACCACATGAAAGATTCCTTGGACAATCAATCTTTACCTTACTGGAGAGGGAGTTGCAAAGTCAACTCTCAGAAAAGTGGTCCATGTGAATTCTTTATTATGCATGAATAGGCCAAATGTGAAGCATAGCATGAATGGAATACCTATAAGCAAAAGTCCACAGGTGATTGAACAAAAGCAAGTCTTTTATGTTGGGTGTGCCCTCGCATTCCTGTTTTCCAGTACAGCTCCTGCAGGGAGGCTGTCCTGCTGGAGAGAGGTGTTCCCAGACCCCACAAAGGTCTCTTTCCATCCAGGATGGTAAAACCAGGATGGCTGACCAGAAATCAGATAGTGCTTTCACAGCTAGCCTGGGCTCACAGTGTTGACACCAGTATCTAAACACAGGTATGCCTTTATGTTTAATGATTAAACTGCCACCAGAAAAGTAATTCCTCAGCACTATGTGGTTTTCAGAACAGAGATGCTAACTTTAAATGCTGCCTCGGTCTGAAGCGTCACATCATCTGGCAAATGCCCCCTATGACCTCTGAACCAGCTCTGTGCAACTGGAGAGCAGACACTGCAGATCATGAGACTGACAATGCAGGGCACATGCCCTATGCATTTGACATGGAGCTTATGAAATGTGGATATGGTTAGCATATCACGTTCTCTCAGATTACCTGCGTCTTTTTTTGAATTAAGACAAATAAAAAAGCCAGGCCTTTTACACCCTTGCCAGATAGCATTTTTTTCACAACCACCTCCTCGGAAGTATCATGGCTCAGGAAGTAAGATGGAGAGAATGCAGAAACTGACTTTAGAAAGAAGGAGACAGCGATGGAGGACTGTCAAGAATCTGGGTCTGCGTAGACGTATACCTCTGTCCCCAAGCACCAGTCAGGGAGATACCTAATAGCTCACTGACTGGTTATTGGAGCCACAGGTGGCTCGAACAAGAGCACCGGGTCCCCAGGTAGCTGCAATGAAAACAGGCTGTTAGTTATCACAGATGCAAAACAAGCAAATCCTACAAGAAGTGTACAAGAAATAGGGCACCTACCAGTGAGCTGCTGGGTAGTTGTGAACGGGAAGTAGGCAGGCTTGTCTGCCCTGAAGTGGTGCAAGGCTTGTTCCCCAGGATGGTGCAGTGCAAGTAACAAGAAGGGATCAGCAAGCCATGGATCTCCTGAGGCACTGGATGGTTGCCACCTTTGTTTACAGTGCAACATAAGGTGGAGGAAAAGGGCCCATCGTGGTACAGAAAGAATGGGACCAAAACGAGATCAGATTCCAAAATGCTGAGTAGAAGGAAGTCCAGGATCCCAGCATACGCCGTAGCAAAAATATCAATACAAAGGCAGTCCATGTTGCCATGCGGACACACAGCAATTTGGGTTGTCCAACAGTAATAATCACCGTAAACAGAAGGAAGTCTGGGAAGTCTGGGAGCAAAGCAAGGTCGAGGTCCAGTAAGCCAGAAACAAGAAACACCACTTCACTGCGAGTAATCACAGCTGAGAACCGCTGTGTTGCATATGCTGCGCTCATTTATACCCTTGCCATGAAAGTGGGGTTGCGTGAGCGGGCCCACTTCAGGGCTGAGAGATCAATTGAGCGGGACTGTATCGCGCGACCACGCTAATGCTTAAGGAGTGCATACGTCAATCTCCATGGCAACTGCCAGTGAAGACAGAACCGCCACGCAACAGAGCACCCTGGATTGGTGGGGAACCATGACAGGGTGCCAGCAGACCACCCTGCCGTGAGAGGGTGGGGCGTGCCTGAACCCTATAGGAGGAATTGTGTGCTATTTGCCTGTCAGAGGTGCCCTGATCTACTGTGTTGCCCTGAATGGCTGAGTGCATGACAGAGTTGCCCTGAATGGCTGAGTGCCTGACAGGGAAACACAACAGAACTGTTACATCTGGTATCATGCAGGAAGCCATGTTGAATAAAAAAGAAAGATGTCTGTAATCGTCTTTTGGAATCAAGCTACACTAATTTGGTGTCCAAGTGACTCAACCACCAGGGTTCTGCAGGTTGAAAATGCCAGAGGAGAGGGAAAGGAGTCATGATGAAATACGCTGAAAAATCAGCAAAGTCAAAATGGCCATTGTCCTATTGGCCGCCTGTGCTGTAGAAGTCTCTGCATTATATTGCTAAATGGAGAACCTGAGGTCTGATGTCTGCCATAATGAGAGTAGAATATCAGTTGGTGGCATATTGTAATACATTTAAAAAGGAGTTGCAAAATAGGATTGATTATCTGAAAATCACATTTCTCAAAAGTACATCCCCAGGGGCCAAGTCCTAAATGGATTTTACAACCATGGTAAAGAGGCAGGGTTGCCAAATTAAAATCAAACAAGGGGAGGGCATATTCATAGAAGCACTTGCCCCATAACCAAAGGTGGGGAGGTGCAGCAGAGACACATTCCAGGCTGCCACCTATGTCAGGTAAACTGCCCGTGAATGGAATTCATAAGATTAAACATGCTAACCCTGGCCGTTGGCTGCCCTCCTGCTGGTTCTCCAACCTAATGTAAAACTACTGCAGCAGCTCAGAGTCCAGATTCAATGGCTGGCCTGATGAGAGTGAATGGCATCATCATCAAAAGCCTGAGACATTTTCTTTGTCCAATGCTGACTGCCACCACGCCTCACAGGCTAGCCAATATTATGATAGCTCCTCCTGTCTGGCATCCTCCATCAATGCTGCTGGTGCCATTTTCATCAGCATCATCTTCATCAGAGATACTACAGCACATGGCTTCCCAGTTTCCCCATGTACCCTGCATCACATGTCCCAGCAGTCCCTCAGAGATGCCAGATGATCCAAAAATCAGCTATTCCAAAAGTCTGCCACTATGTATAGACCAGATCCAGATATGATCCCTTGAGTAAATTTTAGTAAATCCTAAAGGGAGATTATGACTGTTAATAATACAAAATAATTGTTTTTGTATTTTAGTCATGTATAACTTTTTACAAATCACATATTAAACTCTTCAATGAAATCATTCAAACTAATTGAAATAATTACATAACACATGCATATATTTATAGCAACAACATTGACTCCCAGCCAATATAGTAATAGTAGATCTCATTCTGATTCAATTTCATTTTGCTTTATCGCTACTAGATATGATCAAATAGATTAAAATAGCAAGTGAAAAGATCACTGATAAAACAGATTGAAATAGCGATATAAGATATGTTAAAATAGGTCATTTATGATACATAGAATTCCAAGTCATGTTAAGCAAATAAGGAGACCAATAGAGAGAGGAGGGAAGGAGAAAGAGACAGAACGGGGAAAAGATGAGTGCAAGGTAAAAAACATGAATACACAGCAATCATACCGTGTGAAAATATGTAATTGTGCAAATTTCTATCCCTAACACTGATCGCAAGATACCTCCCATCTATTCGATTTATTCAGGGGATTAGACATTTTTCTATTTGTAACCAAAGATGGTAAGTGTGATCTGAAGGGAAATTGACCCAGAATTAAGGGAGTAGTTCCAGAAATCGGTGGACTTTATTGAGTCGTATCTGCTTACTAGGCCTTTGAAGGTACACATATATATATTCAGTGAAAAAAACCATTGTTAAAGGGACGTTATGGTTAAGTTGGGCTACTAAAAACCTATCAAATTCAGTGAAAAAACTTTGTAAAAGGGACGTTATGGTTAAGTTGGGCTATTAAAAACCTATCAAATTCAGTGAAAAAACTTTGTTAAATGGACGTTATGGTTATGAGTAAAACCGAAAACCTCGGAAATTCGGCAGTTATGGTAAGGTAAGCAAACATAACTCGCGCCACCACCATGCACTGCTAAGAATAACACCCATGACATCAAGATGGCATCACACATGTCCTTCATGACATCGCTAATGACATCACATGTCTGGCTACCCCTTATTTTTTGTTCATTAACATATCTAGGCTAGGTGGTTTTCTTCACTTAGTCAGGAAGTAAAAATTTAAGGGTACTAGGTTTTTTTATTTTTATTTTTTTTAATTTGTATTGTTGCATTATTAGTTTACAAGAAACCTTCCACAACATAATACATAATCAAAAAAGTATACAATCCATATCAAAAACCACAATACATTATAAAAACAAATTATATCAAAAATCAGCAACATTCCTATAAATAAATCCTTAGCTCCCCAATGTCAATTCATCTTACATAAAAACTATCACAACCTTTTCTTTTAAAAATCATTGCATAATAAATTCATATTTTCCAGTTCCTCCAAGATAATACAAGATGCTTAAGTGTCTCTGGCAATCTAGATTCTCCACAAAATTGACATGGCAAATCCAATTGATCCAGTTTGAGTGCCGCATCGTCGTGTAACCAATATTGTGTCCTTTCTAAGGTCGGTATCTGATTGAGCCTAAAGCGCATATATATAGATCTGACCCTATCACAGGGGAATCTTTGTAAGTAAAGGGGCACACATCCCCTGGTGTGCCCATGGACTGCATACTCCTTGTATGTGGAGTATGAGTCCACCCCATTTACCGTATCTACCCAATCTGCCTTGAATAGAAGCCTCTTAACCATCCCTGGACGCTGAATGAGATCATCTAAGCATAGACCTAAAGTATCTAATAAAAAAATCATTTTATCACAAAACTTTCTAATAGATACCACCGACCCAGATTTCACAACCTCACTTAACATTGTTAACAAGTGTTAGTAGGCGGATTATTTATTTTCCTAATCAAAGATAATTGCCTCCAAAGGTATCTGGCTTTAAGTGATATGAGGCATAACTCATGACGTATAATTGCATTGGGAATTGATACACCAAGAAGTTCTTTCCACATTTTCCCCTGCACAATTTTAAGGCACAAACTCATATACTGGGTACAAATGTCTAGACCATACAGGAGGACTGGTTCACACAAGATAGAATCGCCTTAGGGGTAGCAATGAGAATTTACACACCCTAACTTTCAAAAATGTCATTTTGAACTTTGAGTTTTACCGCCTTTTCCTCCAGGCTCAGTTTCCACATCTTCAGGCTAGACCTGTTGGTAAAATTATAGCCCAAATATGTGATAGCCTGAACCTGGTCCACCGGGTCCTCACCCATCCTCCAACTATAGGATTGGATAGTTCTTTTTTTTGTAAGCACGAGCGTCCAGGATTTGGATGCATTCGGAGAAAGATTATTAACAATTGAATACTGGTAAAAAAGGTCCATCTTTCTTCGAAGGCCATGGGGGGGTAAGGTCAAATAATATAAAATCGTCTGAAAACGCCCTCCACTCGATAGCCAAACTCCCAACCTAGCCGGTGCAATGGAATGGCCCTGCCACATACTACCACATCGCACACGTATAGGTTTAAGAGAGTCGGCGCGAGCGAGCAGCCCTGCTTGACCCCCACGTAAGTAGCAATGGCCTCTGAGAGAGTGCCTTCCTTGGTCAATCGAACCCTAACAGAGGTATTCATATGAAGCAAAGCCAAGAGTTGAACAATCTTACGAGGACTACTCATAGCTAACATTTCTGACCATAGTCTAGCTCTAACAACTCAGTCGAAGGCATTCGAGAGGTCTAAAGATGCCAAAAAAACTCACCTGTATTGGATTGGATTGATGAACCATGTCTCTTAAGTGGGCCACAATTTTCCCATTCAAATTAGTTCTCAATCCCTCTCTAAAACCAACCTGAAATTGACTGAGACGGGCATTCATCCTTATCGCTTTATTTAGGTCTCTTAGAAGCAAAATGCCAAAGACCTTACTAGCCGCATTTAAACGTGCTATGGGTCTGTAGTTGTTGGGATTGAGAACATAACCCTTTTTAAATATGGGAACTATGATGCATTGAACCAAGGATTCAGGAATAGCATGGGTCGCAAAGATGTAATCAAATATTGGTTTAAGTATCTTAGCCCATATTTCCGGTGCCGCCTTTATAACAGAAGGTGGAATGCCATCAGGGCCAGGCGCTCTAGACAGCTTAAGTTTATTAATGGCCCAAGTAAGATCCCCTAGGTCCCAAGAACATTCTCCCTCAACCGTAGAACCCAAATCCGAGTCCTGTTCCATAACAAATTTAGAGGGCAGTTCTAGGTACCAGGTTTGAAGACCTTACTCATATGTACTTACAATACTTTCCTTAGAATCCACTCACATATATATATATATATATATATATATATATGGGAAGAAGCTGCTTTAAGAAACAGCAATCATGTCTGTACATGAACCTAGGTTAGTTAGTTAGGCTATGAACACTTTCTGGTAATGCTGCTGTTTTTTGTTGTTGCTTACTTTACTTTCCCTGTATATGCTCATATGTCTATGCATTGTGGACTTTTTATATTTTTTGTGTACTTGTACAATTATGCAGTAAGGAAGGCATTGTAGGTACTTATAATATTTGTCACAGTGCATTTTACTATCCAATATAGTAAGGTTTTGAATATAGCAGCTCTATGACACATGCTGCAGAGAATGCCTACATTTGTATATGAGTTCATTCATGTACTGGAATGAAGTCAGTAACACAATGTGTTTATAGCAATGCATCACGTAATGAACTATTGGCACATGATGGTTCTTCCAATGATTTTTGAATATGTTTCTGCCAACATTATAATGCCAATCCCTTGTAGAGGTTGTGCATGAATACTAAATGCACATGTGATGTCATCAGTGATGGCATGAATGACATGTGTAATGTCGTCTTTGATATCATGGGCATTAGTCTTAGCAGTGCATGCTGGTGGCGTGATTTATGGTTCTTTACCTTACCATAACTGGTGAATTTCAGGGGGAATTCGGTTTTACTTGTAACCATAATGTCCCTTTCACAAAGTTTTTTCACTGAATTTGATATGTATTTAGTAGAGCAACATAACCATAATGTCCCTTAAACAAAGTTGTTTCACTGAATTTGATAGGTTTTTGGTAGCATAACTTAACCATAACGTTCCTTAAACAAAGATTTTTCACTGAATATAGATATTGATATCATGAATTTTCTAGGTTTTTACCAGGATACCCTCAGTTTATATAGATATACCATACAACATACAGAACCTCCTCGCCCCTGCTCATTGTTACAATGTCCGTGGACTCAGCAACATCAACACTGTCCAAAAGCTCTTGGGGTATCTTACATTGTATCATGCAACAAATACACTGAACATGTGGCTTGAAGAAAATGTTCCCCGAGATGAAATGAGTGAAGACAGTGATACTACTGATAGACACTGCAGTTTTCAAAGTAAGCCAAATAATACACATTATTCCACATGTACTTAACATTTTTTTTCTTTAACAGTACTTACGGAAAATAAGAATAATACTCCAAAAACCGTACATCATGTAGTAATGGAACAACAAACAGACACTGTGGAAAGTCATCTAGTGCACTTAGAAGAAAAATGTATCAATTAATGACCAATTTCATTACTTTGAAGCACTCTGTAGAAACCCATATCATGTAAAAAAATTAAATATCACTGCCCCTGTACCACTTCTCCATGTCCCAGTGAACTATCTCCAAAAATTCCTCATCAGGATAAACGTTATGATGAGACCTCAATCCCTTCCTCCCCTACCACCATACATGCAGAAAAACATAATTCCCCTGTATATATCTCCATTTCTGCTTCCCCCTCTCTTTCATGAGTTGTATATTTTTGTATATTAATAAAGTGATATGTATACTGTTCCTGTATGTGTCTGCGTTTTATTTTTTTAAAGGTTATTTGGGAGTCTGCGGACTGTGCGACTGTATGGAATTTCTGCAATTAACCAAAATGGGAGTGCCCTAAGGGCACTTTGCATAATTTATTATTAAATTATAATTATGTTCGTACTGTCCGCAATCAAAATGGAGGTGTCCGGAGAACACATAACCTGGCCACATGTCTGCAAAGTTGTGACGCACCTTTAATTAGTTTGGGGACTCTAACCCTTGTCCGGCAGTCACTTGTGCGCATATGCATCCCACCTTCGGGGGACTATGAACATCGCACCTGTCAGTAACTGTCTGCCGCATGTGTGTCACACTTTAATTAGTTCGGGGACCCATACCCTGTCCGTAGAACACCAGGACACATGCGTACAACCGATCCCGTGCAATAGGTGTCCTATTGACAGAGGTCCCATTCGCAGATGTGTCTGCAACATCATCATGTGACCTCACCCACGTTGATTGTATGCCTGTGACCGCGTACAGGGTCTGGGCCTCTGGACACTGAAAAAGCACTTTCTTCAGCAATCCAAGATGTTTTTCAATGAAATGTCACCCTTGTAGAGGTCCCAGACTATGCCCCTACCGATCTGGATACTTTTTGGAACTTTCTTAGCCCTTTTGGGTGTTTGAAGTGTCCGCAGACAGCAATGCTGTCTGCAGAGCGCTCCCCAGCACCCCTATAAAAGGCCACACCCTAGAGCTGCTCCTCATTCTGTTTTTGGCTACCAGAGAGAGCTGTGCTCAATATTGCTGGTATCCTATATTGGATTGGCTGCTGACCTCTGCCTCCTGTGCTCTGTGTGCTGTGCCACATTTGGAGAAGAACATTCCTCTGCCTGCTGTGCTGTCCTGTGCTACATTCCAGATGGCAACCATGGCTTCAACTTCTGCAGCTGCCTCGGCTTCTGCACCACCCCCACCCCATCCACCACCACAAGCTTCCCAAGGAACTGGAGAGGGGAACACGCGTGGAGATGTAGAAAGGCATAAAGAGGATGACGAGGCTGAGGTAGTGGAAGTTCTTTCTACTGCTAGCCACTGTGAGTCTTGTGTGTGGAGGCTTTGGAGGGTCGTCCCCTTTGATCAAAGTAGTAGGTTGGGTTCCTCTACAACATCCTCTGTTTCTGCTCCATTTGGGGTGGGGAGGAGGGCCACATAAAAATGTGGGGCAGGCCCCAGTGTGTGGGCAGTAAGGTTTGGGCACCCTGTGGGCAGATTGGCACACCAATGTGCCCATCTGCACCAAGGCAAGATTGGTAAACAAAGAAAATAATTTAAAATGGCAGGCTGCACTTTAGGGGCAGGTGAGGGGCACCCTAAACCGCCAGGGAATTTTGTAATGTAAAGGGGTGCACCTCCCCACCCCTCCCCAAATGGAGGGGTGGGGCATCTCATGTAGCCCTCCCTGGGGGCAGGTAATGGGGGTTGTCATGCACTCCTGCCTGGGGTCAGGTGTGCCTTCCTAGGAGCAGATATCTGCCCCCAGGGAGGGCTGCATGACATGGCCCCAACTCCATTGTGGGTAGGTAGGGGGCAGGGGGTCACCACCTTTTCCCATTAGAATATTCCCCGGCAGTTTGGGGTGCCCCACAGCCCCCATAAAATGCTGTCTACCATTTTCACTTTTTTCCTTTGTCTACCCACCTTACCTTGGTGCAGATGGGCATAATAGTGTCCTGCCTGACATTTTGTGGTGGCCCTCTCCCCCCTAACCCCAAATGGGTGGTGGCACCTCATGCAGGCCTCCCTGGGCCTCCTACAGATGGCAGCGTGATGTACACCCCCCTCCATTTGGGGTGGGGCGGAGAGGGCCACCCAAAAATGTGCATACAAACAAAAGCAAACAAACCCAATTGCCATACATAGCAGTGGACGAGGGTATGAAAAGGTTAATAATACCATTGTGGGACAAGAAATGCTGCTCAAAAAAATATCCCCAGCAAATTTAGCATCAGTTCTCCAGTCCACTGAACCAATACGGCCAGTCTACAAATGCAATGCACATCAATGTATAACATAAACAAAACATCTTTCACATCATTATGCCAGTCCCTCAATCAGTATGTGAAAGGCAAAGACAAATAAAAAATAAAACTATTACAAACTATGGACTCCTGTCAAGTGCGCAAATACACAGGACTAAAAGGACTTTCATTAGCCTGCATTTCTGGACCTACTTTCAAAAGCACCTTCCATCATATCAAAATAATAGGAACACACCATTTAATTGTAAGAAATCTTGTTCATAAACTGTATTATGCCAAAATTCCTGCTTTAGCACTGGGCAATTTAACCTTTTAACTGCCATGGGTTTTCCCCCCCAGTGCCAAGGCCTTTTTTGGTGATTTTGGTATTTGGCCATTCAATGCCTTCTAACGTTTTCTGTTGCATTAACTCCTTAAGTGCCAAGGACGAGATACCTCACCCTTGGCACTTAAGGGGTTAAATAACATTCTTCTACATGGTACAGCCAAAGAACTACTCGAAGAAATAGAGCACATCCAGGAAAATATTTTGAAAGTGAAACCCACGTACAAAATTCAATGTCTTTAGCACAGAGTACCAACAACTTTACAGATGGCAACCTTCTACTACACACATACAAAAAAGAAATACTGAAGTTTAAAAGCACATCTGCTGAAGTACCAAACCATGTGTGTGTGTGTGCGGCAGGACTTTTTATAAAAATAGTACAAAAACTGTAGACATAATGTACAAAATAGAAGACAATGAAGAATCCAAGGGGTTCCAATTAGATCTGTATCTTATAGCAGAAAACATATAGGAAATTACTAAACCCTCAATAATTTGCAGATACTGCATTGCAAATCCCGACAACAACCAAATATCTTCACATGCTATAACTTATAACTTGGAAATATTCCCACTGCCAAAACGACTGCAACAACTTAAATTGTATGGGAGTATTATAAATCAAACAGTGCACCGATTTCAAGCAATAATACACCTTCAACCAAAAACAGCAAAACTACCTATCTCTGAATTACTGGCAAAATAGTTTATTTGCTATTACATCTCAAAGAAAATGTACACACTCTGGGAGTGCAATGTCCAATAGATCAATCTTTGATTATCCTATTAAATGGTGTACCTACAAAAGACAAAATAATTTGGCAGCAACTACTGGACGTACATTAATTTAGAGAAGCCCTGCAATATCTTAAAGACAACAATGAATACTACAAAGAAATAAACATTGAAGAAAACCTGTGGGAAACCACTGAAATAAGTCTCATCAGGAACTGGCCAATTTCAACTTCTACATCCTACTACAGAATCCGATATTTTAGACCATTATACAATTCACCCATAGCATTCTAAAAACACCATAGATGATGCACTGGAAACTTACCAAATGCGACAAGCCAAAGGATCTCCAATCAGCATATGGGAAAAAAGTGTAGAAACACAAGCCTTTCCTCTACTTTTTCTTACTGGAAAAGCAGGAAGGTACGATGAAAGACCCACACAAAAACAGCATCATAATTCTGTTCTTTACAAATGTATTCTGAAGACCCCACATTCAGACAAAACGTTGAATACATATTTCACCATCTCTTTGAAAGTGAACTAGCAACTCCATGCTACGGAGTTGCACACACATTGAAATCAGGTACCCATTTTCAAAATATGACTGCTACGCAATTACTTCAAAAAGTGAAAGAAAAAGATGGATTTTTTACAGTCAAGCATTACAAATCCTTTAGCAAACATGCCTGGTACAAAAGAATACTGGCTCCGACGACACACAGAGGTATGCTGTATGATAAGAAACCTTATCCCTCCCACTTGGTTTGTGACATTAAGTTGCGCAGAGTATGCATGGGAAGATTTGCACTATTTCCTATGCCTAGCAAACAAAAACAAAACAAGTATAGACATAAAAACACCAGGCAAAACTCTTTTTTCTAGACCCTGTATCGCAATATTTCCATCATCACTTTCTTGCCATGCTACACTTGTAATAAAACAGTTCCTCACCTCTTCTTTTGGAGAAAAGAATACCAAGCCAGAGGAGCAGCACACATCCACATGCTTTTGTGGATTAGAGATGCTCCTAAATTTGGTGAGGACAGTGCCACTGTTTTTCAGTTCATTCAGGAATATATCACTTTTGAAATCCTTTCACAATCTACACATAGTGACCGACATGCACACATTTTACAATTTGAAAGACACACGTGTGGCAAGTATTGTCGGTGCAAATATAAAAACAAAGGGAAATACTACACCAAATGCCGCTTTGGTTTCCCTAGACCAGTTTCAACAACAGGACAAGTGAAAAACTTCATGTCTTCAGTTAGACATAGTGTCAAAGGTAAATCAACTAAGAACACACACTGCATAAAAAGAACATAAGGATAAAAGTACATCATCAATTACAATCCAATCATTTCCCTCCTATGGAATGCAAATATAGACTTGCAATACATTGCAGACAATTCAATTGCAGTTTCACGATATGTCATAGCCTGCTTAACCAAAGTAGAAAAAAAGCATAGCTCAAAGACCTCTGGGACGACATATCATCTGACAAAACACTGTCATTGAAATTGTCCAGCTTAGGCCTAAAAATGCTCTCCCATAGAGAATGTGGCCGCTACGAAGCCTCATACTTTTTAACCGGTACTGCCTTGTATGGGAAATCAGAAAAGATAGTATGGCTAATCCTTGATCCTGCTAAATCCAGAAAAAGAGTTCTCAAATCATATGAGAACATAGAAACAATAGCCAAAATTATCCCAACAGCCAAGACATTTTGAAAAACAACTTAGTAGACACATACTACCCAAACAGGAGTACCGCTTTGGAAACCATGTGTCTAAACCACGTAGCCTAAAACTTCACATTCACAAATAATATTAAACCAGATGAGAAAAAAGGTAGATACAGAGTCGAAAACTGTGAAAGCAGCCAAGTGAAACTTACCAAATGCAGCCTAATTAATCATATGAAATTGTAATTAACAACTCTTCAACATAAATAACTGTAAGCATGGCCCTACTAAAACTTTTTAAACAAAGGATAAAAGAAGAATATTTATTAGATACCCATGTCTCCTATGAAGATGTTTTCAAAGCAAATGAAAGCACTATAACAGATATAAACATTACGCAGTACAAAACCATGTTAGACAATGAACAGCAACAAGAAGAAGAACTCCAGGCACAACTAAATATAGGCACTCCTGACAGCAGTCGACCTTCTCTAACTGGAAGCAAAGAACCACTCGGACTGCCACTCATAGCAAATGAGGCAGAATTAGCCATCACTGAAGTAGAAAACACCATGTGCCAGTATGAAGGGTCTATAGAAGACTTTGCTATACTAAAATCACAATTAAACAATGAACAGCATAGCATTTGCCTAGAAATAACTAAACAAATTGAACATGGTATGCAGCACGAAATTAAAACTTGTACCTGTAAAGAGTAGAAACCTATACTACTATTACTACTATATGTGAGTGGGGAAGCTGGTTCAGGGAAAACAATTGTATTAAAAATTATCAGCAAGTTCCTCCAACAATTGACAAACAACAGACTGTCAGCTGTTGTAACGGCCCCCAGGGGTTTAGCTGCCTACAACATAGGCGGTGCCACTTTACACTGATTGCTACTCCTTCCAGTAGAACACCAAAACAAATTAGACTACTACAACCTTTCACTAGAAGCTGCAATGGAACTACGCAGAGTGTTGAAACAAATGAAAATGCTCCTAATAGCTGAGGTGAGCATGGTCTCCAAACTAATGTTGACTTTGATTCACCTCAGATTAAAAGAGGTCCTCAAAACAGACTACAAAGAACTCTTTGAAGGAAAACACATTATTGTTTTCGGAGATCTTCTTCAATTAACACAAGTTAAAGGTGAACCTATTTTTAAAAGCTTAGGGAACATACTATGCCGTAAAGCTCTTGGCAGCATAGGAAATGTCAATCTTTGGCAACATTTCCAATACAAAAAATTAACTGAAAACATGCGTCAGTCTGCAGACCTCACCTACTCCAACATTTAAAAAAGTATTAGAGTTGGTGTACTATCTAAAGAAGCACAATCTATATTAAATATCAGCACATCCATGCACTCTACTGGCATAACTCATGTGCTACTGATGTCATGGAACAAATAGCACACGAAAAAGTAAACCGTATGTCCTTGATGCCAACTCTTGTAAGCTGTGCACAATTCAATGAAACAATGTTGAAAAAAGAAATGCAACCAATAGTTCAAATTTACTCCACAGACAAACTGGACGTGCATGGCATGACACTAGCCATGTGTGATCAAGCCACAGCACGACTAAATGCCTTAGAAATCTCTATCTCTAACACAGCTGGTTTGGAGAAAATATTAAAATTGTCTTTGTAGAGTAATGCTCAAACATAACCTTGACGTGGAGCAAGCACTAGTTAATGGAGCACTTGGTACAGTTGTTGCCTTACAAATGTACCGATGTGACAACAACATTCAGTTTGTCAATATTCACTTTGACAAACTGTCAGTATTTAAAAGGACAGGCTGCTCAACAGCCCGATTCCTTCTTTTCAAAAGACATGTATGTTCGAAGAGAACAATGTTCTCTATCTCTAGGATACTCAGTCACCATTCATAAATCACAAGGTCTTACCCTAGATTAAGCATTGATAGATATTGGCAGCACACTGTTTAAAGAAGGCATGGGGTATGTAGCACTATCATGCCTACGTACACTTGAAGGACTATTTCTAGTCAACTTTGTTGTACGTACAGTAAACACTGATATTCCTTGCATTGTAAAATATAATAGACTTCATGCACTCTCCGCACCCCACCTCAAAACCTAACTTGTTCCTTAAAAAGCAAAAATTTGTAAAAGAAAACTAGTTCAGACTCAAATTATACAGGATCTCACAACAATACCTCCAAACAAATTAAAAGAAGCTCATACTTCATCAATGACCACAACCAAAGAAGGATTTACTGCACAAAAAAAGCAACTACCTCTTCAAATAAACAATGTGCACTTCCATCAAATGGCTTACACACAGAACTGTCTGGTCCATTAAAGTTTTCCAATACAACTGGTGTAAATTTCTATGCAAATGTAGCAATCAATATTATATTCCAATTGCCACCAATTGTTGAAAACATTTACTTAAATGGGACTGACTAATTATGTTTTCAAATGTTAGTCCTTCACAGAAATGCAACTAACAATCTTGACAACACTTACAGTGTTTCTGGAATAAAGCAGGAATGGTCAGATTCACTATAAACACATAAAAAGATCCACAAGAATCTCTAATGTACTTGCTACAAGTACTTGAAAACAAAAGCATACCAATAAATGAAATCTTCCAGATTTCATATATGTGGAAACATACAGGCACTCTCAATAGCCATGTGGCACAGGAACAAGTCCCTAATGAACGCTTCGTGTATGTATCCATACCTAACTCTGAATCCATTCCATTTCAGTACAAAAAGCAAACCTTGGCAGATTATGTACTACTTACAATAACGATAATCGTTCCACCTTACAAATACAGTCACATAGTGAATACGTAGTAGTAATGCTTTTATGTTACAATGCAGATGGTACCAAAAACAACTGCAAGCTGACTGGATTCACACATTGAGAAGTATCACTTGGTAAGAAAACCTTCACAACAATAGATATAATATACCACGCAGGAGTCACAACCAATGCAGGTCACTACACGGCACACTTAAAAATACAAATGTGGATGGTTCGAATGTAATGATACTACCATTAATCTAAAATAGAGATTACCAGCAAATCTTGTAAACACTTACTTGATATTCTTAAGACCAAAATGTATTCACTAATCTCAGTATGGACATCAACAAAATGTCTTCAATAACCTTTAAATCCATAAACTAATAGAATAAGTAACAACTATCTAACAGTGAAAAACTACAAACAGTTAGAATAAGCCAACTGGTATCTAACTATAACCAGAAATGTGCAATATATATTTTTCTAAGGAAACCCTGCAACACTTATTACGTATAAAAATACCCTCAGCAACTTCAAAACTATCAACAGTTAGATTACGCCAACAGGTATCTAACTGCCCCAAAATTCTGCATCAATCAAACAGATGAATGAATACTGCTAAAATGCAACAATAAATAAGCAATTAGAATATACCAACTGGTATCTAACTGCAAAAATAATACAACTACTTCCAAACCAAAAACCATAGACCTATTCAATTCCTCCTACTGAAATCAACCACCGAAAAATATTGTACCAAACGTAGAAATGTTTTTTTTAATCCTGCATGTTTTTTTCTTTTTCCACAGATCCAATGATTATACAAACAAACACAGGAACTGAGCAAATTACACAGTACTTGTAAAGTACTAACTATGAGGGTTGACAAAGTACAGAAATGTCTGCTATGCAATGCAATAACTAATTATAAACTACCTACATATTTTCTTTTATCACAGAGAATGAAAAAAAAATGTCTGCTTCATTTTCCCATACCATGCAAAAAACTGCATACAGACTCAACAAAGCAAACAGTAGGTATACAATGATTGCATTCACAACCACTGTAACATAACACACCCATGCAAGCAAAAACCTGAACATGTGTTATGCTGCAGTGGTTGTGGCCAGGGTCTAAAGTCTTGGGTGCACGCAAGACTCTAGGCCCTGGCCACAACCACCGCAGCATAACACACCCATGCAAGCAAACGCCTGACCATTGACCACAACCCAAATTGTTTACTTGCATTGATATGTTATGCTGCAGTGGTTGTGAACAGGACCTAGAGTAGTCTTGAGTGCATGGCAAGGACAAAAAATTGCACACAGCCTAAACAAAGCAAACAGTAAGTATACAATGATTTGAGTCACAACCACCACAACATAACACACCCATGCAACCAAACACCTGGCCACTAACCACAACCCTAAATGTTTGCTTGCATGGATGTGATATGTTGCAATTGTTGTGGCCAGGGCCTAGAGTCGTGGGTGTGTGCTCTGGCAGAAAAACTGCATACAGCCTCAACAAACCAAACAATAAGTATACAATGATTGGAGTCACAACCACCGCAACATAACACACCCATGCAAGCAAACACCTAACCACCAATCACAACCCAAAATGTTTGCTTGCATGGGTGTGTTATGCTGCAGTAGTTGTGGTCAGGGCCTAGAGTCTTGGGTGCATGGCCTCTGGCCTTCGGCCATGCACCAAAGACTTTAGGCCCTGGCCACAACCACCACAGCATAACACACCCATGCAATCAAATACCTGCCCACTAACCACAACCCAAAAACATAACACAACCACCTCAACACCTATCCACTTCAATTAACATCCTAAAACAATAATTACAGCCAGTGCACAAACTCTTCAATAAATGCTCTCTTCCCCCAATACTCTACTAACTTCCCAAAACCAATACATCAAGCATAGTAAAATACACAATAGTGTGGCCAGTGTTTAGTGTGTCCACGGACAACCACAGTGACTGCGGACACCGCAATCGCATCATGGCCTTCTTCCACCTAAACAAATACAGCAATTCACCCATCTCTCACTTCCCCACCCTCTCCAGCCACTCTTCCACAAAAACACACTCCTAAAAATTAGATTTCCGCTCTGTTCCACGACACACCTCATGCTCCGACCAATCAGCGAACACGTTGCTTGTCTGCGGACATGACATTGACCCACTAGCCAATTGGTGTCCTTTCCGTGGAGCGAACAGTGAATGTGTCCGGGGAGCGGAGCCAGATATCGCTAATTTTTTTGGACCTACTTTTTGGTCGTTTTAAAAGAAACTACTGGATGGATTTCCACCAAATTTATAAAAGCAAGCTTTCGAGACCAAGCCACGCCTCCTGCCGCAAATTTGGTGAAAATCCATCCAGCGGTTTCGGCTGTAGGCGTGAGCAAAGTTTTTCTCCATTCAGTCTATGGGGAAAAAAAAATTGGGACCCCCTATAACTTTGCCCCCCTTGATAAAACCTCACCAAACTTTGCAAAAATATTCAGAGCGGGCCACATACTTTTTTTTGTTGCAAAGTTTGGTTAGGATTCGTCCAGGGGGAGCAAAGTTATAAGCCGCCCAAAAAGTGCTCTTCCTATGGGTTTCACAACTTAACCATAACTACACGGCCGCTACCGCAGACCGTGAAATAGGACCAAGTTCCGTCCATTTTGTAAACAGATGTTCAGCAATTTCCAATGTGTTTTATTTTACAGATTAGACAACATCTCCACTCAGGAGCCAATTTCAGCTGCGAACCCAGAACTGGAAGGAGAGGCAGCAGGTTTATGTGCAGTCGTAAAATCAACTTTCCCATCACTGGATTGGGGCTTTGAAGCAAGTAGAGCTGTGTCCGCAAGTAATAGTGGACCACATTTGACACTTAGTCATAGTTCTTGTTCCAGTCCCAGAGATTATACTTTCCCTTTAAGGGCTCTTTGAGCACATCATATCTGCTGCCAGTGTCAAAATGTGGCTTTCAATGTATATGTTTTTAAGATGCCATATTCAGATCTTCAAACCTGTTACCTCTATTTGCAGGTTCCGTTCCACAATTGTCCCCCAGCTCATTCAATGAGGGCAGACTAGGGTAGCTCTCGCTTTCATGCACAATTTCCTGTGAGTTCCCAGATCCTGGCCGCCCAGTGAGACTATTCGTAATTCTAGTCTTAGAAATTCCAGTTTAGCCATGCAACGTCTTCTATTGCCAGGGCCTCCATCCTGTAGACTAGAGCATAGTGGGGCAAACACATTTCTTTTAGAGTGTCAGTATCCCCTCCAACTAATAGCCTGATGTCTGCACTGTAATTCTATAGATAGGTGCGTTACCTGTCCAGCTTTTCTGGTTTCTGCTTTCTTTATGGCAGGGTAATCTGCTGGAGCAGTGGCTGTCAATGGCCAGGGATAGTATGTTTATTATTACGGATTCTATGGACCCTTTTGTTCAATCAGATTGTAGCACCACTCAACACCAGTTGTTGAATGTTTAGTGCAAGGAAAAACAAGTCCACCTGTTCTGGAAATGACACTGCCTGTCTGAACCTTACACAGAGGCGCTAGAGCAGAAGGTGTCTTTGCAGCCTAGTTTGGTCCTTGTCACTTCCCTTGTAGTGTTTTGAGTGGGAGATGATGCTACTGCATATTCACTATAATATTAATGTTGTGAACTGCTATTCCTGATACAGAACACAATAGCATCGGGCTTCTGATGTCTCACAGCACAACCATTTTGTGGTATCAGGATCAAAAGTTTACAGTATGCAGAGATAGAGGTCAGGTAGTCAATGTAGGCTGCCCAATTGGCCTAGGTGCTCTGACCTTTGCCACAGTGGTGGTAGCCCACAACAAAAGTTCTCTGGACAGTGTTTCTAGTCAAAGCTGTACACTACTTGCTTTGTGGATCAATGCAATTGTTGATATGTGGCTCCAAATTGGATATTCAGTAGAGGTGATCTGCCGAGCTTGTTTTTGAGATCTGTTGTGTACACATTAGTTAATACAGGGTACAGTGATATCACTTCATAATGTATTTAGGAAATTAAGAAAGCTCTGCCATGACATGTGTATTCATGTGTATTCATTTTAGTGGTTCTGCGTTCATATTTTTCAATAAATAAGTATGGAGGCATGTCGTTTTCAGTTATTGTTTCAGACTCAGTAAAAGCCCCACACAGACTGGACTATCTCTTTTTGAGGTCTCCATCCTTACTGTGGTTATGCCTTGTTTGTTTCTTGTCAGTGTAGACTCTGCAGAATGCCTAAATTGATCAGTGTTTCCGCCAAACGTGTATTGCACATTTGGACTAAGTCTCCTTCAGTCAAAGGGTTGAACAGGTACAAAGACATTTCTGTTTATGTAAATATCACCTGCTTTTAAAAAAACTGCTTGTCAATCTCTAATGAATGATTATCAAACTTTTTAGGGAGGAGTTTAAGCTGTCATCAGAGGTGGCCGCTCTGCTCTGGGTGGTGCAACTTGACGCTCGCATATCCCATTCTCTTACCCCTCTTCTGACTTCCACAGCAGGAGCTGGTGGAGGAGGCGCTGGTTCTGGGGAGCTGTCTGTGCTTTTAGCTGTGTAACAGAACTGCCCTGGATGGTGCAACATATAGATCCAAGGTTAGAAGGTCAAGGATAGATGTCTTCTCTTCTTTCTGACAGACAAAGCTCTCCCTCGTGAGGAGAGAGCAGTCCTCCTTGCGGCAGGGCAATTGCAGATTGAGGTAAACTTGAGGTAGGGGGCTTTAAGTGGCTGTAGAAACATTTGGACATTTGGACCTTAGTCCTACCCTCAATTTAAATGGTAGAGTAGTGTTTTAAAAGGAGGTTTTTATGTATTTGTATCTATTTTATTCATTTGAGTATCTCAATATTTAAATACTTCAGCTGGGTACAAAGTCCAGCTCAGTACAGGATTAGTGGCATTTGAGTGGCTCCTAGCACCCAGTACTTATCATTCATCACTTTGTATGCTTTAGTAAGCCTACGATGCTTCTCTTTTTCAGTAACATCCTCAGTTTTCATAATTTTACTCAGTTTGTTAACTGATAATATTTGCCACTACGAGGGCTGTGAAAGGGTCCCAAGATGACACTATTAAAAGCACTTCTAAAAAGACGCATGAGGAAGTAAAAAAGGGGCTCCAAATTAAGAACTGTTTACACCCATCACAGGCAATGTTACAATCCTCTTCACTGCACCCATTGCCACAAAGGGAGCAACAAAGGGGGCAACCCCCAATGTGCTCAGTTTTAAGGAGTGCAAGAAGTGGTGCTGATGCAGGTACAGAGGCGACTGCTCTGACTGCAACAGAGCTACACAATGCCAAACAACGTTCTGCTCTGGCAGGCTGTTTATGGTATGGGCTTTGAATGTACAGACATTTCCAGAATGGCCAACCATCCCCCTGCTCATCCTCACTCCAGGCACTCTCTTCAAATCCCCACAGCGCATTAATCCACAAATCTATTATTTCTACCAGACGCTGATCCAAGTGACATGACTGAACAAGAAGTGCTGTTGCAGGACCATATCATTTATGACTAGGCGACTGCCGTTTTGAATGGGGATTGGATTTATTTTAAACTCCTACTTCTGTGGTTTTGGGCCCTCATTTCTCACAGACAAATTATAATTCTGAACAGAACCATAACTTTAATGCAATTGAACAGGTGTCACGGTGCATATCCGTCTCATCTTTCAAAGGATGCTGACAACTATTCTGCTCTATCCTTGGAACTCGTAATGGTCAATCTCTTTACGAGCTGATGGCTAAGTGTTTTTTAATCAGCATATGGAAAAATCCATAAACGTAGGCAATTCCCACTCTCGTGTGTCCTAACAACATAAGTGCGGCATGGGCAGAGTCCTTGCAGCCCATGATAATGTTACTGAGTCACATTCTTTCAGTCCTTTAAATGCCACTCCAAAGATCCCACATGAGATATCAACATCCATCCTCTGGGGAAATGCTTTACTTGCAATGTTTACGTCTGAAGGTTGTGCTAAAGGAACTGACAAGAATAGTTGCTTACTTGTGAGAGCAGCAGATACAGTACCAAATTCTCCTTGAGAAAAGTTTGGATATATTAAACATTTCTTCAATCAACAGCAAAGCAGCCTGGCTCAAATGAAGAATTGTTAAAGTGTGGACTGAGTTCCTCTAACTATAAGTCACATAAATACTGGTCAAACTATCACCCAACCTAGGGTGGTTCTATCCTCAGGTGACCCTGAGGCTCCGTGTATGAATAGAGTATCATAGACATCAGTCTGCAAAAGAAAGACTTCTGCCATTAAGCAAGCCTCAGACACAGTAGTAGTTAAACAAACCTCTGACTCTGGAGTAGAAAACAGAGTGGTTAGCTCAGCCTTGAGTGCTCTTAGTACAAATGGAGTAACTACAAGGGTTCTGTTGATCCATGCTGCAATAAAAGTTTGAGCATTGAAGTGAGCTCCATAGAAAATGCTAACAGTGTTATCGAGGACACTCCAAGTCAATCTAATATACAGTTTACTAGGGCATCAGCCTCTAAAGCAATACAAACTCTGATAGATCACACGCAAGCCCTTCCAAATAAGGTAGAGTCTCTTGAAGTGTTGTGGAAAACACATTTAATTGGACTTTTAAAGGGTATCTCATGTCAGTGCTTAGAAACAGTCCCTTTTTAAGATCCTAACAAACGTTTTGAATTTGACAGGTATCTTTTAAAATGTTTGCTAATGTAAGAATTCTGTTAAATTGTACATACTGTGAGGGATGGAGTGTGAGGGTATAATTTCCCAACCACAGTATCACAGTCTTCATTTGGGGGAGGAGATTTCAGGTGGCCGAGGCTCAGTGAAAGTATATTTTGACTGTGCCATAAATCATTGTCACCTGCATGATACTTGGAACACTCCTGAGGTGATGAATTATCTACTAAATGGGAAAGGTTCCCTAGCACCTACTATGCTAATGGAATGTGGTCATCTGATTCTGCCCCCACACCCTTTATTAACAGATCTAAATCCAAAGCATCCGGAACAGGGGCTTCAATCTAGATCTCCAGTTTGGCTGCTGGAAACCACTAACAAGGACGTTTACAAGTGTATACATTTTGTAAACCAGTGACTTAGTAACAATGTTGAGCAGCAAAGAGGTAAAAAGCATTTCATAGAATATTTCTGGTCATGCAGACAAATGTGCTGATCATGATTAGGTATCATGTATTACAAGCTTTCATATCATTTCTCTTAGAGAGGTAGGAGGTTGTTGCTGGAGTCAGACTTGTGTGAACTAAAGAAGGGTTGATATTGATAAGTACATTTATGGTGGTTATGTAGGGAAAGGTAGTGAGTGAATGTGATACCGTTCAGAGAGATAGATTTATCGTTATGTTTGTGCGCCAAGCAATGTGTGATGTTTTCATTAATTTGAAGTGGAAAAGCAACAGAGGTACCAACAACAAAGATTCAAGTATGTGGATAAAATACCATTCAATGTGCATTTCTTGAAGTGAAGAGACATTTGCAATCTGGTAACACTTGGGAAGAAGAGTGGGGGGAGTGGGAAATCCCAGAGGTCAGATTTAGGAAAAGGCAGGCTTACTGATATTTCTAGGAAAGAGCAGCAGAGATTCCGGAGGCAAGTGATAATACATTCAATATATGCACAGCACATTTGGAACAACCTGTCAGCACCCACATGAGCCAGAGGCAGGGGATAGATGTGGCTTGTGGTCTTTTCACTTCTGCAGCCAAATGCACTGTGTGAACTAGGGAGGCCAGAATTGCATGCGTGTTCACTTGAATGCATCATTCAACTCACATTCCACACCCCTGCCACAAGTCGCTCTATGTTATTTGCATGGGTACTGCACCACAAGAGTTAATATCCATTGAGACAAACTGAGGAGGTTCCAAATGTAGTTCTGACCACTATCTCTGGGTCACAAGGGGGAGTTATGCAGATAAATCATGTGCCAGAAATCAGGTAACACCAAAACATGGAGTAGTTGAAAAATAGGAGTTTGAAAATCCCAGGACTGTACATATCTGCCATCCTCATCTTCTTAAAAGAGAGACAACAATGGCAATGCCAAGGTGGATGAGGATCAAGCCAAAGATTATGATCCATCAGTGTTCATACAGGAACACGTGTTAATGTTGGAATGCAGACATAATAAGGTGGAGAAGGATGAGAACTATGCCACAGGTGCACCTGTGGGAAGTCAGTTCCAGAAAAAGCATCTCCAAAGCATGTCTTAAATCACATTATAATGTGGCATGTAGAACAGCACCATCACTACAACCAGCAGAACCATTGTGCCCACATGAGCAGAGTAAGTGTGCCACTAGCCACAAACATGGCAGAACTTCACACAAAGTAAAAAGCAAACAAATCTGGCTACTTAGACACACTGCCAGAAAGAGATGTGGTGACGGAAAGCTGGAACAAACCAGAGTACCTCATCTATGTGTTCCTATATGTGGTGGCACAATACACAGACTTGGGAAGAAATCAAAATATCTAAGGTGCATGCCTTCCAATACCACCAGAGAAGCAGCATAACCCAACCAGTCTGCACAATTACCTCAGAAAATACTGCAGCAGATTTAATGCATGGCAGTGGGACACCAATCCCTATCCACGGCATGGCAGTGGCATATAGACCTGATCCTCCACTGTGTGAGGCTAATGTTATGGAAGTGTTTGAAAAAATAAAACAAGTCAAATGACAGAGTGGTTGCACAATAGACATAATGTTGTCAATAGACCTCTTCCGCCACACTTTTGTGGACAACATAGGTGTCCGGCAGCTCATGGGAACATTTGATTACAGGTAGCAAGTTCCCAGCTGTCAATGTTTCTCTTTCAAAGAAGTACTGGGTTTGTACAATGAGGTTATGGCTACGGTGGGTGGACACTGCAGCAGTTGATGGGACGAAAGGTCCGCTTCACAATGGACATGTGAAGCAGTGGCCAGATAATTGTCTGCATGGCTGTCACAGAACACTCAGCAGCATTTCCTTGCTCTAACAGCCAAGTATAGCCCCTTAGTGAGGCATTGTAATTTGGCCACATGCAATGCTGTTCATGTAAGTGCTTCAAGGCAGATATCTCAGGGTGTTGACATTGAAAAAGTGGATAAGGTGGAGTCAAAGAGGCTAAGGTCTCATCATTGAAATCGGGGCTATGTTGCAACCGATAATTGATCATATACACTTTCTGCTTCGCTCAACTCACGGTCATATGATTTATTAGTAATGATGTGCATGTGAAAGAAATGGATACAGGGGCCCATAAAATCATCTCCCATTTTAGCTGTGCTTGCCACTCAAAAATGTACTGTGCAAAATGCAGCTGCACTGCAAGTTGCAGCCCGGAGACATCTGTTTCCACCAATTCTAACTCTATTTACATAGTGAACATGCCACTTGAGCAGTACAATGCCGTCACATATTACTGCAACACCCCCAGCAGAGCTCTAATTGGTCAATTTCGACACTGTGCCAGGGGCAGCTGTTGTCTAATATCTTCTACATACTATGATCTTTTGAGGAGGCCACCCAGGATTTCACAATGCATTCATGAGTGAGGTTCTCCCTCCAGTGTAACTTTTCAAACTAAATCTAACCAAAATGACCAGACTCTGTGCCTTAGCAGTACCCGGTGGCTTCCTTTGTGGAGTCATGTGCCAAAGTACAAGTATCTGCTTTTATTTCCAGACTATAGGGAGGAGGTAACGTAGGAATCATTGTCTTCTGTCATGGTTCTGTGTGCCACTTTCTCCTCATATCTCTCCTCACCTGCTACACTGCTCTCAGGCTTGGGTTCCCATTCCAAGACTCACTCCAGCAGTTTGCTGAGCTCCAGAGGATCTCATCTCTCCTCCGCTTTCCACTCATGCCTCCTCTCTGAGTTGCCTGTATCTTCTCTCATCCAGCCGTGCTTTTTGTCTCATCCTTGCTGTTGTCAAATGGACAGGAAATTCACACTATTGACTCATGTCACTGCTTTTCCACATATTTTCTCTTGTATCTTGACAGGCAACTCTCGTGATATTTACTTACACTCATTGCACAGAAACCTCCTCCCTCGTAAAGGAATGGGGTTTCATTCCGACTGCTGGACGGATCAGCTGATTGCCTCATGGAAAATAGACTCAAGACTCATCATAACAATAGTCACGTTTAGGCTTTCTACTTTGTGGCTGCTTGGCCTGTGCAAGGTTATGTGTCTGTAAGTCAAAGTGCAAGTCAAGCCAGTCATTAGCTGTCACCTTTTATTTCCTCCCATTATTATATGTGTGTGAGTGTGTACCCATGGCTGAAGTCGAGGGTACACGAGGGGGAAGGAGTCCACCGACTTTATTCAGAGGGTGGACTCAGTCCCCCAACCCCCAGCTAAAAGATAAACATTTTATGTCCTCTTTGAATGTGTGAATTAAAGCCGACCTCGGGATGAAACCGCAGTCGTCAGGTTTGTAGGCCAGACACGTCACCAATGCACTATATAACCTGATGAAAAATGGCAAACAACTAAAGGTGAAATATCTCATGTCTGTACTGCAAGTCCCAGGGAAAACATTTGTATGTGTTTTTGGAGGTGAAAGCATGAACACTGTTTAACCTTTTCAAAAACACTATTACAAGAATATATATCCTGTCTTGGTTTTGTGTGGGATTGATTTTATGAAAGGCAAATCTCGTTCGTCCTGTTCAATTTGGGTGGTTATGCAAAGACAATTGAATGAACTGTGCATATTTCACCTTGATATGCGAATTTCTGGCGACGTGTGTTGATGAGTCCCCACACTTTAATTGTCAGCACTTGACCCCTGTGTGCACCATAATCTTTACATCCTTTAGTAGTAGGAACAGAAATAAAAAAAATTAAAAAACATGATCTGACCGCAGCATTTACCAGACTTCAATTTCTGGGTGCTGTGAATGTGACAGATAAAAAAAAGTTATACACCAACAAACATTTAAACACCGCGTGGATGTATTAAAAAGACTGATCAATACTCTCCAGGGCCTGTTTTATTATGTAATCTCTAGCCAATTTATCACAGTGCACTCCTCTTATTCCTTAAAATTTGATAAAGTATAAATTTAGTAGTGGGGTGCCGGGGAGAAAACCAACCCTGACACTAGGTTGTATAAACTATACTATAGACAACAGATAACCACACACTTGTGGATTTCTCCCATCCCGTGCACACCCAAAAATATTGTGAACACAACAAATTAGTGAATGATTCATATATGTTCAATTCTGTAATTCAAAAATAACACTTTGCTAATAACTCTTGTCTTACAAAAATTCTTTACTCAAAGAAATGTATATATACACACTTATTCATTTATGTTAGACCATACATAATACCAAACTGTTGAATTTCAAATTTTACTTTGTTGATCATTTCACAATTTGAAATAGACAAAATACAGTATGACGTTTGATTATTCAATAATAGCCCATCTGGGCAATATTTTCTAGAATAACAATCCGTTAACTTGTGTCTCTACGCGTTTCGGGGTTTGATGCTACCCTTCTTCAGGAGTTGTCTATTTTCTTCAAAGGTCTTGTAGTTCCATCTATAATAAACAATTTAGTTTTATAGGTTTTAAATTCCATTATTCTTTTGTTTTTCACTGTAACTGTCACTTTAATTATGATCTCATAATAAACTAGGTGATTTAGACTAATTCAGTACGGTTTCTCACTCATTATCAGAATTGCCTGTTCAACTTAATGCCAACAATACCAGATAAATAAGAACAGTTCAATCCTTTTACACTACTCCAGTTAAAAATATATACCCAGATGGGGTGTCCAGATTTTAGCATGTTAACCTCTTTAGTTAGATCCATTAAAATATTCACCTGTGTGATACTTCCAATGGTGTCTCCCATTTCTGTTTGGAATCTCACCACTGCTTGTGCAGTAAGCTGCCCTTGGTGATGCAATTAGGTCCCTCCTAGTGCCAATGATGCCCTTTTGATTATCTCAATGTGTAGACCGTTCTGTGAATAAAAGTTCACAATTTGTGGTAAACTGTCTCCCCAGTTATTGTATTACAGAAATTGTAGAGACTTTATTGCTTACCTATCTACTTGGTTGTTGATGAATTAATGTTGGTTGAATATTGGCCTTCGTGATCACTATTCGGAATTTGGTTTATCTGAAAACTCTCCTTTAGTTCTAAGGGAAAAAAATAATTTATCACTATATTGTCCTCTTACAAATGGGGGTGGGTTGAACTTAGGGTCAATGTCATCATACATGTAAAACTCTATTTTCTATCTCCAGCATTTACCTTGTCAGACAGAAGACTCTGTATCTCTCACTCCCAAGCGCCGAATTCTGCAGCCTCGCGTGCGAACGGCGGCAAAATGGCCGCTGTTCTATTTATTTACGTTCTATGTGTGACGTCATCAAGTGATAACGCAATGACGTCATACGCACCACCGTTCTGTCTTAGTTCGAGGTGTTCGTTCAATGTGTTCGTTGTTTATGTTAATATCTCATGGTTTGTCGACTTGCATGGATGATATCATCACATGCCGCTGTTCTTAGTTGTGGCTTTGTCCTTTAAGGATGGTTTAAAAAAGGCCCTTGTGGTGTCATTAGGCAAATTACTATATGATGGGTAATCCCATATTTTTTCAACAGGGGTGTCTCAAGTTAATTCTGAGATCATAAACGTGCTCACAATTTGTTTTACCATTTCTTGGCAATGAAGATGAAAGTATATCCAACCATTAGACATTAGTCATAATGTATTATTCGTTCTCTTTTGTACATTCTGAATTGTATATATAATGTATTCCCGTTCATCTCCATGATGTTACCACATTTCAATATGATTCAAGTCCATTTTTTCATTTGAACTATATTTTTTTCATCAAAGATATTATTGTCATGATCTCTGCTTCCAAAAGATCAGGACTTGCCCAACTCCCTTGGAAGCAGAACCATAACCCCGGTTCCGAGTGCCAGCCAGTCCCAATTGGGACCTTTTGGACCCTGTCCTGGCGCCAGTGGCACCAGGCTCATAAAGATGCCCAGTCCCAGCGCTGGAAGCGCCAGGCTCATAATGCTTGGGTGGACTTACCTGCAGCAGACCATGCTGCTTACTTACCTGCCAGTTGAACCCCTGATCCTCTTCTGTTTGGGACTACTTTTCCTGTTGGGTGGGGCAGGAGCCACTCCCTAGGTTCAGAACACTGGAACTCTTCTGGAAAGCAGGAACTCTTTTCTTACCTAGGCGTGGCTGTGGAAGGAGACACCTAAGCACTACATGAGGCTATTTAAACCACACCCGATGGATGAATCTTGCTTTGCGTTATTCTGCATTCTCTGCAGCAGAACGCTCATCATGTCTTCTGCTTCTGATCCTGGGCCTAAGGGAACAAAGGCTTACCATCCTGGAATCCAGTCTTCAGCAGCACCTGTAAAGACAAAGAAAGAACAGGTTAGCACTACGGTCTTCAGTGGCAGCGCATCTCTTACCTGGTCCATCGGCTGTCACCAACGCCTCACGCTGCATTCCGGCATCTGAAAGACAAAGGCTTACCTACTCTTCGCATGCTCCGGAGGTCTTCGCACTGCATTCCGGCATCTGAAAGACAAAAGCTAACCAACTCTTTGCACGCTCCGGAGGCCTTCGGCGCTGCATCCCGCATCTGAAAGACAAAAGAAGGTGCGTTTAAAGACATTGGGCAACTTTATTACTCACGTGCCATTACTCCTTCCAACGCCGAATCCAGTGGGTATTCCTTCATCTTCTCTAAAGCTCCGAACTTGTACCTGCAAGATAAAAGGGACAGTTAGTGCGCATCGTGAAGCAGGCTACAAGCGCTTATGTACGTGCTTCCAGGCGCTTCTATTCCTCACGCGGGTTCGATCCTCAACTCTCATCAGCCCGCCATCTGCCATCGCCGGAACCCTGCAAAACAAGAGATATCATTACAAAAGACTTTTAAGACATTTGAAGTGCCCAGAACTTACCGTTCGTGCAGTTAACGACGGACAGCAGTCCTCTGAGGTCAAGAGGCCTGCACCCTTATCCAGTGAAGAAACTGGTTACGGCACCCTGCCCCGAGGCAGATGGAGAGCTCGGCGTTCACTTACCTAAGGTGAGGGCGTTAACCTTTGGGGTTCTACAAGAGAAGAGAAAGGGAAGAGGAGAGAGGCACCCAATAACCCCAGTTCATTAATCCCATATTTTCTATCTGCAGACATCTTACTCTTCGAGTCAGACATACAGTGCACAGAGGTCCAGCCCAAAGAGCCAACCGTGTGTTACACATCACCTTTGAAGATACGGCATTCACCCAGTCAAGACCGGCGCCTCTGCGGGAATCAGGTGAGCGTTAAAGAATGCAAAGCCTACCGCAAAACTCCCACCCAGGCGCTATGGAAACCTCGGATACCGACCAGCTAGCCCAGTTACTTGGGGAACTAAGAGCAGAAGTGCATGCAGCCCGTCAGGAAACGAATGCTCTAAGAAGGGAACTGATTATTTCCAAGGAGCGAACAGACGATCTCGCTAGACAATTGCTACAGTCACAAGCCAGACAAACTCTGTTACCCGCATCAGGGGCAAATCTTCCTTCAACATCCTCTACGAATCCAGTGCAGATCAACCTACCTGGGAATGTACCTCTGGCTCCGCCCGAACCATTTTCTGGTGACCCAAAGAGGTTTGCAGTATTTATTAATCAGTGCCGGTTGCACTTCTTATGCCGGCCAGCAGCCTTTCCAACTGATCAAGCTAAGGTAGCTTTCGTGCTTTCGTACCTTAGTGGCAATGCGGCAGACTGGTCGATCCCTCTAGTTAATTAAGATGATACCGTTTCTCCATGATTTTCAAGTTTTTAGGCTCAGTATGGAAAAACTGTTTGCAAGACATTCACAGGGGCAGGCCTTGGACAATGAGCTCCTATCATTGTGACAGGGTAATCAAGATCTTTTGGCTTATATTGCGTCTTTCAACAGACTGATAGTGGAAACTCGAAGGCCTGAGGACAAAAGGATTATGCTGTTTTATAGAGGTCTATGTGGAGAGCTCAAAGATGTGTTAGCCCAAGTAGTGAATCCCCCGCAAGACTGATCGGACTATATTGACTTAGTCGTTCAAATTGACCACAGACTGCAGAACAGGAAGGCCGATCGTTCCAAGTTTGATGCTCGAGTATTTTCCAAACCACCAACTCCTACCAAAGGAGTAGACTCTGGGGAACCCATGAAAATAGGGGGCCTGAAAGGACCACTAACACAAAAGGAGCAGGAAAGGTGAAAACAGCTGCAATTATGCCTCTATTGCGGAAACTCGGGGCACTTTCTTCGAGACTGTCCGGTGAAACCAGCCAAGAAGGCAGTAGGAGCTGCAGTTACCAGGGTCACAAACTCTGAGCAGGGAAACGACCTCGCCCGACAAGAATAGAGGTCCTCTTGCCGAGCGTTAAAACCAGTTCCGTGACCTCGCATTTCGTGATACCTATGGTCCTCATTAGCCCTGAACATCCGGATCGATTACATGCGATTGAAGCTTACGTCGACAGCGGTGCCATCGGCAATTATGTGGATCATGAAATGGTTTTGAGGATGAATCTGACTCTTTGTCCAAAGGCTGTAAAGGACGTCATTACTACGGTAGATGGTACGGAGATAGCCTCCGGACCAGTAACGCATACCACCCAAGAAGTGACGCTAGTAAGTCAAGATGGACACCATGAGAAGATCGTGTTCGATGTGATCAAGGCCCCTCAGTTCCAGATTATTCTAGGAATTCCTTGGTTAGAGAAGCACAATCCTCAGATCGATTGGCGAGCAAGAACGGTTCAGTTTCCAGAATGTGTCTCTACTTGTCACCCTCGACCTGGTGTTGCACTGGCAGCAATTTCCTCGGAGGCTCCCCAGTTACCTCCTGAATACCTAGAATTCCAAGATGTTTTCCGGAAGGATCAGGCTAACTCTCTACCTCCTCATAGGTCTTATGACTGCCAGATAGACCTGATACCTGGATCTACTCCTCCTTGTAGTAGAATTTATGCCCTCACCGAGCCTGAGAATCTTCACCTCCGACAATACCTGGATCAATACTAGCGAATGGGTTTATTCGTCCTTCCAAGTCCCCTGCTTCCTCAGCTCTGTTCTTCGTTCCAAAAAAAGAAGGGGACCTTAGAACTTGTATAGATTATCGCGCCCTGAACCAGATCACCGTTAAGAATAGATATCCGTTACCTTTGATCCCTGAACTCCTGGACCAAGTCAGAAAAGCATGCATATATACAAAGCTGGATCTTAGAGGAGCCTACCACTTGGTACGAGTAAAAGAGGGCAATGAATGGAAGACGGCCTTCCGCACCAAGTATGGGCTATTTGAATATCAGGTCATGCCCTTCGGACTTTGCAATGCCCCGGCCGCCTTTCGATATTTTATGAACGATGTCCTCAGAGAGCTCATAGATGTGTGTGTTGTTGTTTACATTGACGACATCCTCGTTTATTCTTCATCGGAAACTGAACATCGGAAACACGTGAAAATGGTCCTCGAGAGATTGCGTCAACACAAACTTTTCGCTAAATTGGAAAAATGTGTTTTCAACGTGACTGAAGTTGAATTCTTGGGATTTATATTATCACCTAGCGGAGTGCGTATGGAATCAAAGAAGGTCGATGCAATTCTCAAATGGCCATCGCCATCCTCCGTAAAAGGTGTTCAAAGCATGTTAGGCTTCGCTAATTTTTACCACAGGTTTATCCCTGAATTCTCTCGAATAGTCCAGCCCATCACCGCCTTGTTAAAGAAAAACAAACGTTTTGAATGGTCTACCGAGGCGGAACAAGCTTTCCAGAATTTGAAGACTAGATTTATCTCTGCACCGATCTTAAAACATCCTCACCCAGAACTCCCCTACATCGTTGAAACTGATGCTTCGAGCCTTGCCATGGGGGCAGTTCTATCACAAAAGGACCCAGTAACCAATCAGTCGCATCCCGTGGCATTTTGGTACCGCAAATTCTCGCCTCCTGAAATCAATTACACTATTACTGATAAGGAACTTCTAGCTATCAAGTCCGCCTTTAAGGCTTGGCGGCATTATCTTCTGGGGGCCCAACACACCGTTACTGTGATTACAGATCACCGAAACCTGCAATATTTGAAAACCGCAAAAGCTCAATCCTCTAGGCAACTCCGTTGGGCACTATTCTTTGCCGAGTTTGACTTCATAATTACCTATCGACCTGGTACAAAAAACGGTAAAGCTGATGCCCTTTCTCGGATGGGAGTGGAAGAACATTTGATCAATCCTAAACCTGTACCTATCATTCCCGAACAAAGAATTCTAGGTGTAATCGCCACACAATCCATAGAGGAAGTTAAGGATAAAGCCAGGCTACTGGTAACTCCAGCAGACATACAGAATTGGCATCTGCAGGGAAAGGACTTTACGGTGAAGGACAACCTATTATATTTCCAAGAACGGTTATACCTGCCCAGCACAGATTTACAGAAAAAGGTAATCTCTTGTTATCACGATTCTTTAATGGAAGGACATCCCGGTATGACCAAGACCTCGGAAAAGATCAAGCGCTACTTCTGGTGGCCGTCTTGGAAAAAAGATATCAGAGACTTTATAATGTCCTGTGGAGTATGCGCCCAAAACAAGAGTCAAAAGGAAAAACCAGCCGGCCTCTTACGCCCTATTGACATCTCGCCTCGCCCTTGGCATACGCTTTCTATGGACTTCATCACCGATCTACCTCCATGCTCCGGATACAATACGATCCTAGTAATCGTGGACCTATTCTCCAAGATGGCGCATTTCATTCCACTCAAAGGCTTACCAACAGCAGCAACTCTGGCCCGAGAATTTCTCAAAAACATCGTCCGACTGCACGGTTTTCCTTCAGTTCTAATTTCGGATCGAGGTAGTCAATTTATTTCTCATTTTTGGCGAAGTTGCTGTCGGTCGGCTCAAATTGATGTGAGACTTTCGACCAGCCACCACCCTCAAACCGACGGACAAACCTAGAGGACCAATCAAACTCTGAAACAGTATTTGCGCTGCATGCTACAACAAACTGAAAAAACTTGGAAAGATATCCTTTGGATAGCCGAATATGCCTACAATAACTCTGTCCACTCGGGAACTGGGAAGACCCCGTTTTTTCTTTTATACGGTAGTCACCCTCGAACCTCGGAGTTGGATCCACTCCAAGATCTTGGAACACCAGCAGTAGACCACCTGCATTCTACAATCACCCAAGCCTTTAAGGAAGCCGTTTCTCACCTTCAAAGGGCTAAAGAACAATACAAGAAAGGAGCAGACCAACATCGGAAGGAAGCCCCCCAATATCAAGTAGGAGATCAAGTCTGGTTATCCACCAAATATCTACCTCTAAAAGGACCACGCACATTCAACCCAAGATACCTTGGTCCCTATTCCATCACTACCATAGTAAATCCAGTAGCGGTCAAGTTGGACTTGCCCCCTCACATGAAGATACATCCGGTCTTCCACGTCTCTCTATTAAAACCCGTGCAACCTCAAACCCGACTAACTACATCTCCAAAACCTATTCTAGTTGATGGAGAACTCGAGTTTGAAGTCAAAAGCATCCTGGATTCCAAGATCTTCAAATCTAAACTAGTTTACCTGATTGACTGGAAAGGCTACGGTCCCCAAGAAAGATCCTGGGAACCTGCAGAATATGTCCACGCGCCTCGTCTAATCAAAAGTTTCATCGAACATTTCCTAACAAGCCCAAACCCCCGGAGAAGCCCGGTTTGGGAGGGGCCTTGAGGGGGTGTGCTGTCATGATCTCTGCTTCCAAAAGATCAGGACTTGCCCGACTCCCTTGGAAGCAGAACCATAACCCCGGTTCCGAGTGCCAGCCAGTCCCAATTGGGACCTTTTGGACCCTGTCCTGGCGCCAGTGGCACCAGGCTCATAAAGATGCCCAGTCCCAGCGCTGGAAGCGCCGGGCTCATAATGCTTGGGTGGACTTAGCTGCAGCAGACCATGCTGCTTACTTACCTGCCAGTTGAACCCCTGATCCTCTTCTGTTTGGGACTACTTTTCCTGTTGGGTGGGGCAGGAGCCACTCCCTAGGTTCAGAACACTGGAACTCTTCTGGAAAGCAGGAACTCTTTTCTTACCTAGGCGTGGCTGTGGAAGGAGACACCTAAGCACTACAGGAGGCTATTTAAACCACACCCGATGGATGAATCTTGCTTTGCATTATTCTGCATTCTCTGCAGCAGAACGCTCATTGTGTCTTCTGCTTCTGATCCTGGGCCTAAGGGAACAAAGGCTTACCATCCTGGAATCCAGTCTTCAGCAGCACCTGTAAAGACAAAGAAAGAACAGGTTAGCACTACGGTCTTCAGTGGCAGTGCATCTCTTACCTGGTCCATCGGCTGTCACCAACGCCTCGCGCTGCATTTCGGCATCTGAAAGACAAAGGCTTACCTACTCTTCGCATGCTCCGGAGGTCTTCGCACTGCATTCCGGCATCTGAAAGGCAAAAGCTTACCAGCTCTTCGCACGCTCCGGAGGCCTTCGGCGCTGCATCCCGCATCTGAAAGACAAAAGAAGGTGCGTTTAAAGACATTGGGCAACTTTATTACTCACGTGCCATTACTCCTTCCCACGCCGAATCCAGTGGGTATTCCTTCAGCTTCTCTAAAGCTCCGAACTTGTACCTGCAAGATAAAAGGGACAGTTAGTGCGCATCGTGAAGCAGGCTACAAGCGCTTACTTACGTGCTTCCAGGCGCTTCTATTCCTCACGCGGGTTTGATCCTCAACTCTCATCAGCCCACCATCCGCCATCGCCGGAACCCTGCAAAACAAGAGATATCATTACAAAAGACTTTTAAGACATTTGAAGTGCCCAGAACTTACCGTTCGTGCAGTTAACGACGGACAGCAGTCCTCTGAGGTCAAGAGGCCTGCACCCTTATCCAGTGAAGAAACTGGTTACGGCACCCTGCCCCGAGGCAGATGGAGAGCTCGGCGTTCACTTACCTAAGGTGAGGGCGTTAACCTTTGGGGTTCTACAAGAGAAGAGAAAGGGAAGAGGAGAGAGGCACCCAATAACCCCAGTTCATTAATCCCATATTTTCTATCTGCAGACATCTTACTCTTCGAGTCAGACATACAGTGCACAGAGGTCCAGCCCAAAGAGCCAACCGTGTGTTACACATCACCTTTGAAGATACGGCATTCACCCAGTCAAGACCGGCGCCTCTGTGGGAATCAGGTGAGCGTTACAATTATATACAGTAAGAATAGATACACATTTTAGTACTTGATACTTTCTTGGACTCACCAGTTACTTTACAGACCATATTTATATCAATTCGTACTGTAATTTGAGTTGTTAATAATGCTTTTTATCTATGATCCACCCACATTCCAGATCTATTTGGTTTTTATGGTAGTCTATATTGCATGTATTCTACATATAGATTCACTTTCCTTTTGTTCACAGAAATACCCCAAGGTTGTATTCTTCAGTCATACCCGTAGGTGACATGGAGTCCAGTTTCTCAATCCAATATATCTCTCTCTGATTTAATTTTTTAGTATGATTTCCCCCACGTGGAGATCTTTTTACTACTTCCAAAATGATAACCTTTAGTTGTGAAATGTTGTGTTTGTTCTCATTAAAGTGGCGTGCAACTGGTGATCTTATATTCTTAGTTCTAATGTTGCTGTTATGTTCATGCCAATGTTCCTTGGCTTTTCTGTTCGTTTGACCAATGTAAAATATTCCACATGGACAATTAAGTCCATAGATCACAGATTCTGTGTTACATGTGGCATAATCCCTAAATTTAATCCTCATACCATTGTATGGATGTCGTACATGGGTGCCTTTGATTATGTTGTTGCAATGTCCACAGTTTAAACACGCAAAGGTTCCTGTTTTTCTTGTTTGTAGTGACATCTGTTTCTCTTTTGGTGGTCTTTCAGAATGTACTAGCTGATCTTTAAAATTCAGGCCTCTTTTGTATGCTATGATTGGTGGTTTAGGGAACAATTTATTCAACTGTTGGTCCATTTCAATAATTCTCCAATTCTTCTTGATCATCCTGGCGACATGATGGCTTTGTCCCGAATATCTTAAGGCATATATGAATGGTGTTTCATTTGATTTCACTCTTGGAGTGAGTAATTCTTCTCTTGTTAATCTCTCTGTTTTCTCTCTGGCTCTCTCTATGATATTGTTTGGGTATCCCCGTTTTCTGTATTTCTCAGTCATGGTGAGATTTGCTTCTTCCAATGTTGTCGATGTCGAAATTATACGCTTCAAGCGTAGAAATTGGCTGTATGGTAGATTGTCTCGTAGGTGTTCTGGGTGGTGACTCAGATAATGTAGTGAATTGTTTACATCTGTTTTCTTATGGTATATGTTCGTTGTTATGCCTTGTGGTCCTATCTCCAATTCAACGTCCAAAAAATGTAATTTGGGTGTACCCACTTCCATGGTAAATTTTATTCTATCGTGAATTGAGTTCAGAAAGTCTAAAAATAAGTCGACATCTGTCCTTGTTCCTCTCCAGACCACAAAAATGTCGTCTATAAATCTCTTCCAAATTACCAGGTTGGACCTCCATCTTTGTTCAGTTAATATTTGCGTGCTCTCCAAGAAGTACATGAATAAGTTTGCATATGCGTGTGCCATTGATGACCCCATGGAGGTACCTGCTGCTTGTATGTAAAATTGATTACCATATCTGAAGTAATTATTGACAAGTATGATCTTACTTAGTTCCAATAGGAAGACTTTATTCGCTGTGCATTCGTTGGTGTTAACTAGCATCCATTCTAGGCCCTCCAGTCCATCTTGGTGGGGAATCGAGGTGTATAGATTTTGTACATCAAAAGATAATAGTGTATCATCTTCCCTGATTTCTGGTAAATTCTTCAGTATGTTTTGGAAATCCGTGGTATCTTTCAAATATGTCGTAGTGGTCTGGACTAATGGTTGTAAGGCCTTATCTACATAGACTGCCAAGGGGTTAAAAATACTGTCGGTTCCTGCTACTATTGGACGTAGTGGTGGTGTTTGTTGGTTCTTGTGTATTTTAGGCAATCAGTAGAATACCGGTGTTATTGGAAATTCTTTGGTGAGAAATTTCTTGGTCTTCTCAGAGATCCATCCCTCCTCTGTAGCTTTCTCCAATGTTGTTTAGATAATGTCCTTTATTTGTTTAGTGGGGTCTTGTGTAACCTTAATATAGGTTCCTTCGTCATTTAGTAATTCTTTATTTCCATTGTCATAATATGTTGTATCCATTATGACTATTGCCCCTCCCTTATCAGCTGGTTTCAGAGTTAAACTCGCGTCATCTGCTAATTCTTTAATTAGTTGGCTTTGGTGTCTTCTGATGTTATAATTCCTAATTTTATTGAAGCTGACCCTCTTGAGTTCCTTTTGCATTTGTTCCTCGAACATTCTTATTCCAATGCTATTCACCTGTGGGTCGAAGGTACTCTTCGGTTTTATTTCCAGATATTCATGTGGTACAGTTGGTTCCCCCATCGTCGTGTTAGTATCGAAAAATACTTTCAATCTCATTTTTCTGGTTAATCTGTGTAAATTGACCTTCTCTTCTAATAAACTAGAGTTCTGTGTGGGTATAAAGGACAATCCTAGATTGAGAATGTCTAGTTGTTCTTTGGTTAATGGTTTGCTCGAAATATTAATCACTAGTTGTTCGGTTTCTTTTTGGGTCTTAGATTTCTTTTTACCTCTTCTCGCTGTCTTCCTTCTAAAAAAGAAGAAGAAGAGGGTTCGGTGTTTGAAGTTGTCGCTTCTTGTGATGTATGTATATTCGGAGCTTGCATGAACACCGTTTAACCTTTTCAAAAACACTATTACAAGAATATATCCTGTCTTGGTTTTGTGTGGGATTGATTTTATGAAAGGCAAATCTCGTTTGTCCTGTTCAATTTGGGTGGTTATGCAAAGACAATTGAATGAAATGTGCATATTTCCCCTTGAAATGCGAATTTCTGGCGCCGTCACATCATATTGCGTGTGTTGCTGAGTCCCCACACTTAAATTGTCAGCACTTGACCCCTGTGTGCACCATAATCCTTACATCCTTTAGTAGTAGGAACAGAAATAAAAAAAATTAAAAAAACATGTTCTGACCGCAGCATTTACCAGACTTCAATTTCTGGGTGCTGTGAATGTGACAGATAAAAAAAAGTTATACACCAACAAACATTTAAACACTGCATGGATGTATTAAAAAGACTGATCAATACTCTCTAGGGCCTGTTTTATTATGTAGTTAAGTTTAACTTACCTCAGAAAGCAACCATATTTAGCAACTGGGGAATATAAATATTGGCCTAAGCACACCTGGCATCATAGTCCTTATTTCATACAAATAGTCTTGCACTGTTCCTATGTGTGTGACACATCACCACCTGCATTTCTGGCATCTCTTTTGGAGTGGTGCATGTTAAACCACGACCACGAATGTATGTATTTGAGCACTATTTAGACACAGCTACAGCTATACATGAATCATTAGTGTGTCCCTCTGCTCCCCCCACTGCTCTTTCCGCACATGCTGTATTGCCATTGCTCACTTTAAAGAAAGCAAGGATATCACGCGCATGGCATGTTGCCTGACGGAGGTTGCTTAGTGAACTGCAGTTTGCGTACAGTTCACTTGGTTTGGAAAACAATATTGATTCTTTGATCTTGATAAAGAAATGTAACTCAGGTATTTGAAAATCTAAAAAAACCAAGCTAATCTGCTCATGTACAGCCACACCTTCCGATATGCTTCTTCTGACAACAATGATTTATAAACTCAACCAAGCATGTCGGACATTGTGCTGCTCTGTCGATTGGAAGAATACAGATGTGTGAAGGCCGACTTTATTTGCAGCCTAGTTTTGGAAAGTAGTTATTTTCTCTCTGTTCCCGAGATAGATACACATTATTTTGTATTGCTCATGCATCCCTGCCATGTTGCCATTTATATGAAGCCAGCGTTTCCTGATCTTAGATAAGGGTTGGTGTTTACAGTAGTTATCAACCATCCAATATTAGGGTTAGAAATGTGTGCAGTCGTTATTTGAACTCGACTTTCGCTCTCCTGCTTATCTCAGATTGGTCAGATTTGGGAGGAAATAATCGACTCGTGCTGTAAATGTTTCATGGGTTCATGATCCACATACAACTTTACAGCTGAACGTATCCAATATTCGAAGTTGTTCAGCTCAAGTGCTCGCTTTTCTGAAGCAGATGTGTAAGTTGTTGGCAGATGACAACGGCGTACACTTGGATTTAAAAGGGCAGACGATTACTCTAACACATTTAAATGCAGTGTCCTGTTCTGCATACACGTCTGGTACTACAGCCCTCACATGGGGCACCATACACGTTGCATTTTTGTGTTTGTGCTCTCACTTCACGATACAGTAGAAAAAGGATGTTAGACAATGTCGGGCGAGATCGCATGCATGCAAACCTGTTTTTTGTGTTAATCATTCGTTATCAATATTTGCGTGAAATGTTCAGGCGCCTGGCGAAGTTGTCTGCCAGTGGTGCATTGTTTGTGAGGCCGGGACTAAATAAAATGCCTAATTATTGAAGGATCTCTAAATATGAATGCACACTTTTTTAGGAGTCCCCATACAGGCAGCATCACAGTTCATACGTGGTTCACTGACCTACAGGTGTTTTTACTGAACCATTACACATTATGGAGACACGCTAATGAACATAAATTGGATGATAAGAAAATAAATAGATGTTAAGCATTCTTTATTCTCTTTATTTCGTTGCCAGGTTTATTTGTCTATTGAGGTTTGATACGGGGGTTACAAGTTCAATGTGAGTATATCAATTTAGACTATACAACAAACAATACATGCATCAACTCATTCAACACAATTTCTGAATGTGAATGAACATTTGCAATGCATGATTTAGCTTACAAAAAAAGCCTACAACACATATTATATGGTACCTTTTTCTGTCTACAATAAATACATCTCGTTAACTGAAGACTTTGCCGGTGACCTTTCTGGAGGAAGACTGAAATGAGTCCGATTGTCATTTGATAAGGTTGAACATCTCTAATGAGCACATTTGTTGCAGCAACCAGTTTTGATTTTTTTCTGACTGCTTGATGGAATTTCTTTGTCAGACTTTGACCCTGGAGATCGGTGGGGAGTCATTTCCCAATGTTCCCCACAAAGTAACTTGTTTGTCAAGGGTAAGGGTGACATCATGATTGTCTCAGGATACCAGAGGCCATATTGCAGAAACTTTGCACTGGTGGAAGTGCAAAGTTGCACAGTATTGGCACTAGGGCAAAGTTTGACATATTTCTAAAAATAATGGGACATATTAGAAAACCATTTCACCATGATAAGTGCAGTTTGGCATGGTATAACCACCAGGGCAAACAATGACAAGGTGCAAAAAAGATACATTTTTAGTGCAGCTTTGCACTTGGGCTTTGCAAACTTTGCCTTGCTGCAAACATTTATATTTTTGCATTAGGGCAATTTTCATCCCTGGGGCCACATTACAGAAATGTTGTACTGGTGCAAAGTTGCACGATATTAGCACTAGGGCAAAATGTTCCCTATTTCTCGAAACACTTGTACATATTAGAAAACCATTGCACCATGCTGTTTTGTCTGATGTAAGCACCAAAGAAAAAATTGGCCCAGTGCAAACAAGATACATTTTCACTGTCTTTTTGCACCAGAGCAAAGTTTGCCCTAGTGCTAATACCATTCCAGTTTAGCACCAGGGCATCTATATATATATATATATATATATATATATATATATATATATATATATATATATATTTTTTTTTTTTTTTTTTTTTTTTGAACTACAGCAATTTTTGCCCTAATGCTTGGAACGGTTTATTGAGAAGCCACCCTCAACACAGGCAGTTAATTCCCTCCCCACTCAAGTGCTTATGCAACAAACTAACAGATTATTTTTTTTAGCCCGATCTCAGACACATATCATGCTCCTTGGATCCCTTTCCCCTGAGCTAACAATGATCCAAGAACCAAGCCGGTGGACGGAAAATACATTGTTTTTTTTTTAATTAACATTATCCGTGGAACCACACAATCAACTACTCTCAGCATAAATAAATCCCAAAATAAATAAATCCCAAAAGCGAGTTAAAAAGAACACAGACACAATTCTTACTTTCTGCAAATTTCAGTGCACAAAATAATTACACTGATTAATAGCAAAGGCACGTATGTAAAGTTGTGCAAGTTTGATTTTCCTGCAGGCTTAAAAGGGTATCAGTAGGATTTCAGGATTGGTAAAAATACATATGGCTATTATAATTGCGGCCACAATTTTGGTTTAAAATATACACAGGGTGACTTATCGCTTTGTTTTGCAGACCCCCTTTGCTTAGCAAACATCTGTTTAAGGTTCAGGAAAGCAGGCTGCATCTCAGGACACTCTGGAAAGATAGGGCAGGGGTCTGGTCACTCCATTCTCAAAGATGGCCTCCCTCTCTCCAGGATAGGACCCCATCAGCTTTGAGTTCTTCCTAGAAATAAACAGCTCCACCCAGATGCACTCTCAACAATCTCCTCTGCTGTCTCATTGCAGCTGTCAGATGGTAAGTTTCAGCAGCCTTCGTGATGGTCTTTCTCTTTACTGTCTGTTCCTGTATTTCTCCTTTTCCGTCTCTGTTCTAGTGCAGTCCCCCCTATATAGCAGCAATGACACCACCAATTTTACAATCTTGGGAAAGTACCCTGCAATAATCCCTGCCACTAGGGCTGGACATTTACCCTTCTCTCTCCTCCTAAACCCAGCCTCCAAGTCAGGATTGGTTCAGGGGTTTGGAGCAACATATGTTAAATCCCATTTGTCATCATCCTTTGTGCTCCTTTCAACTTTTTGGCAAAAACTAGTTATGTCTCACAACTTCATAATTTTACCAGCAACTGCCAGACTAAACATATTTTCTGTTTTCGTTGGATAAGCTGACCACCAAGTCTATGGGGGTCATTACAACCCAGGCGGTAATTACGCCAACTTTACCACCATGGTGTAAACTAATGTTTTTATTAGCACAACTGAACCATGTCCCTTTAGCAAAGTATTTTTACTGAATTTCATAGTTTTTTTACCAGGATACCGTTAGTTTGTGTAGATGTACCATAAAACACACTGAACCCCCTGGCCCAATGCTGATAACCACAGGGACCGCAGACCATGCGACTGTTTGCGGACGTAGGGAAGCATCCATACTGCCCAATAGCTCAGGGGTTGTTTTACATTATGGTAGCATGCAGCAAAGAAACTGAACATGTTTAAAGAGCAACACAAAAGTGAATTATAAGGAAAAATGAAGTAGGTCTACAAACTCTGTACTTATAAAAGCAGCAGTGCAATTGCATAGGGTGTGTGAAAATAACCTGTGCTTCCAACAGTATTACCGCAGTGCTGCTTTACACACAAACTGAGAAGCAACTGTCAAGGGGACAAGTGCAAAGTAGTGACAGAAGAACCGTACTAGAAAGTGGTAAGTACACTTTATATTTTCCTATAACTGTGCAGTTTGTTTTGTATACATGACTAGTTAAAAATATTTCTCTTTTTGTACACAGAACTGGCAAGCACCCTGGGGTGGCTTGAGGAGAATGTCCATCTTGCTGAAATGAGTGAAGACAGTTACACCAATGGTACACAGTGCAGTTTCAAAAGTAAGAGAATTAATACACATTGGGGGTCATTCCAAGTTAGGCGGTAAGTGGAAAACGATGCCGGAAAAGGATTACCGTCATCGTTTCCCCGTTACGGACTATTCTGCCCTACCAGACCGTTATTTACGGTGCCGTAAAGTACGAGGTCGTAAACAGCGGTCTAGGGCCACGCGCCCGACACTCCATGCAGAAATTAGCGGCATGGCATAAACCGGAGCTGATCCCAAGTAATGCGGACATGCAAAAAAAGGCCTCCACAAGGCCGCAAAGTACCTTACCGGAATGTAGTAAATAACGACATCACAGAGAAGGTGTTAAGAACCATGAGCAGTGTTTCCAAGAGGCACAGATGCACTCAATCAGCACAGGTGGAGGCAATGGAGTCTGGCACAGCACAAAAAGAGCACACCCACTCACCACACCCCCTCCCACACCAAGATGATACCAATTGTAGCAGCATTCCTGGAGCTGGAGGCCCTGCTTGCAAGGCAGCAACTACAACAACAGCAACAACTACAACCACAGCCCCCACCACAGAGGATACACAGGAGGAGAAGGAGGGTGAGACAGGCCCAGCATGCCCTACCGGTGCAGCCACCATTACCACGCCGCCAGCCCCCAATCCCCTGCATCAGAGCCACCCCCTTCAACCTCACACCAGAGCAGATCCACACCCTGTACCGGCTTGACTGGGACACCATTACCACCATAGTGGACCTGATACATGACGATATAGTGAGCCTCATAGAAATCAGCACTGCCATCCCCCTCTACTGAAGGTAGTGTCTGTGCTCCACTTCTTTGCCACAGGCACCTACCAGCATACAGTCGGACACATGCATGGCATTTCACAGCCCATATTTTCCCAGATACTCAATCAAGTGCTGAATGCCCTCCTCAACCACACAAGGGACTACATATCCCTACCCCGGACTCTCCAGGAGATATATGATACAAAAGTTGCCTTCCATGCACTGGCAGGCATGCCAAATTGCATAGGTGCCCTCGACTGCACCCACGTTGAATTGGTGGTCCCGCATGCCATGGAGGTGCCGTATCGCAACCGCAAGCAATACCACTCCATCAACGTCCAGATGGTGTGTAATGCCAGTAAAGCCATCACACATTGCAATGCCCGATACCCCGGATCAACTCATGACTCCTTGGTCCTCCGGAACTCCACACTACCACGCTACATGGAGCGACATGCCGGACGGCGTGCCTGGCTGCTTAGTGAGTAACCTGAATGGGCCATGGCAGTGCATTGGGGCTGTGAGTATGTTGGCTGCCTACTTCACCTGGGTGGGAAAGGGGGGGAGATGCCTACTTCACCTGGGTGGGAAATGGGGGGATGCCTACTTCACCTGGGTGGGAAAGGGGGGGGAGATGCCTACTTCACCTGGTTGGGAATGTTCACGCCAGTGCACGATGTGCACCTCACAGAACACTGTGCCCCAAGGCAAGTGACACGGCACATGACTACCTAACCACACAGTGATGATTTAGAGCCGACACCTAACACAACATGACTAACAGGAAACCTGCCCAAATACCACAACACATGCACCACTCATCGGCGGCCCTTACACACCGTAAGGGCATCCTGCACCATGCAGTGCAATAGCACCATGTCGCAGACTCCTGCATCTCACCACACAGGACAGTCATCCCTGGGAGTGCATAGAAGTGAGTCTAACAGGGATCCCACAGCGTGTGACTGGTCCTGCACGCCCATAGGATTGCTGCAAGTCACCATGGCACAGATCAGTGCAGAATGATGAGTATGCTACTAACTACAGCCAACCCCCCCTGTCACCAAAACTCGCACAACACATCAATGAATGCAGTCCAACACTGCTGCATGCATATACGATGCACATGCAACAAGACGTGAGTGCACACCATAACCCATCATGAAGAAGCTACCCCCTCCATCATTCCATTGCACAGGACACATAGTCGGGCCAGTAATGGGGGGAATGCATCCTGGGACATGTGTGTATGGCCAGTAATCACCTGCTGCCATGTAAGACAAGTACAGTTCTCCACCATGAATTTACAAACACTTACCTTCATTCCACTCTTATGCAGGTGATGCTGGCTACCCTTTGAAGCCGTGGCTCATGACCCCGGTCTGCAACCCACAGAACAGGCATGAGGAGGACTACAATAGATCCCATACCCGTACACGGGTGGTGATAGAGCAGACCTTCGGCCTGTTCAAGGCACGATTTCATTGCCTCAGCGGGTCGGGTGGGGCCTCATCTACAGCCACGAGAAGGTGTCCAAGATCACCATGTCATGTGTAATGCTACACAACATGTGCATCCGTCGGAACGTGCCACTGCCCCCTGATGTGGAACTGCTACCACCAGATGATGATGAGGGGTAGGAGGAAGGAATGGCAGGACAGCATCATGGTGCCGATGCACAGGAGAGACGTGCCTTGCGGCAATCATTGATCGGAAATTATTTCTGACTCACTAGTCAGCTGAGGGTGTGAGGATGACAGCACATCAGGTACTGGGTGTGGGGATACATGTACACCATGCACTGTGGAACATTAAAAGACACATGCACAGTGACCAATGTCCACTCTGTTTTTTTTGGATGATCAACCGGTGTATTGAATGATAAAGTTCTAACGAGTACAACAAAACCTCCACCACCACCCCCCTTTCCCTCCCCCCAACTCCCACACACACCCTCACCCCCCTCCCCCTCCCCCCACAACAACCCCACATTAGTTCAATTAGGGCAACATAGGCCACATGTGTGTGCCGGCCTGGTCAATGTGCACTCCCAGAGCCAGGGGGATCCATGTCGTGGCGGCGCAATGTACGCAGTCAACGACGGACCGGGCTGGTCTGGGTGGAGGAGCTTTGTGAAGGTGGCTCCTCCCGCTGGGGCTGTGGTGTGGGGTGTGCTGCTTCCAGGGCATCTGCGATCCGGCCAAGGACGTTGCAGAGCCGGTTTGTGTTCGCTGTGATCACCTCGCCCAGAGCCTGAAGGTCATTGCGCCACTCCACCCTTGATTCGCGATTGTCCCTGATGAACTCCTCAATGAGGCCTGTGAGATGCTGGGAGCGCACTACATCCATGGCCGGTGTGGCCGATGTGCTTGGCAGGCTTGGTATTGGGCCTGCAGGCCTTCCCGGAGATTCTGCAGGGGAAGTGGATACAGGACAGGCAGGCTGTACTCCTTGCCCTGTGAACCCTGTGGTATCACTCTCCCCGGAGTCGCTGTGTGCCACCTGGCTGTATGATGGTGTGTCAGAGGTATGGCCAATGTCAATGGTGTCCTCCACGTTGGCTCCCGATATTGATGGGGGGCTGTCTGGCACATCGAGGAGGCACATGGCTGCATTCTCACCAGCCACACTGGTCTCCTCAGAGTACAGCGTGGGACATGTGTCCAGCAGAGCTGCAGGCATGGGAAGGGGTGCGGGTGGGGGCTGTGCACCCTCCATGGGGGTTGCTGGAGCAGGTGGTGTTGCCTGTGTTGTCTTCCTGCTTGCAGGTATGCAGCAGCCCCTGACTCTGCCCCTGGAGGTACTGGCCCAGGTGCTTTCCTGGTCCTCGCTATCATGCTCGCTGCCTGTGGGGGGGAAGAGAGAGACAACATGAGCAATGATTTGGGGGTCAGCATTTCTACATGCCTATGGTATCACAATGGGATTGCAGCGGTTTGTTGACATTTGGGTGGTGAGTGGGACAGTGATCTGGGCTTGGATGGTCAATGCATGCAGATGTCTGGGTCACTCATGTTGGCGGAGTACTGTGATGACTCACATTCACAATGTTTACAATCACTGCCCTGTGTGCCTCTTTGTGTGGTATGGGCCATATGGGTTACAGCCTTGCACCTGACATCAGCCTGGGTCCCACTTGTTACGGCATGATTTCATTGGGGGCGGGGGGGGGTTGCCCAACCATGACGTGACACCTTGCCCAGCCCTTGGCAGTGATTTACGTTAGGAATGCATGTTCTGTCTTGACTCATGACACTCACCTCCATCAGCGGATGACGCTGCACTGCACTCCATTTCTCCAACACCTTCTATGGCTTCTGTGCCCATCATGGACGCACACGTTTCCTCCCATGGCATCATTTTGATGGGGGAACCTGGCCCTCCTCCTGTCTCCAGGGCCTGACTCTGGTTTGCCGAGAGGATGGCCCACACCCTGAGACGGAGGTCATCCCAACGTTCCCTGCAGTCCTTGGTGGTGCGGGGAGTGTTTCCCACGGCGCTCACCCTCTGTGCCACCAAGGCCCAGATCTCTTTCTTCCTGACGACGATGGGCCTCCGCATCTCACTGCTGAATACAGTGTCTGCATGTTCGTGCAGAGTGTCGACCAGTACCTGGAGCTCATCCTGGGTAAAGCGCTCCTTTCTTATGCGTGTAGCACCCTTTTTTAATGCTTTGGGCATGATGCTGGTCTCCAATGCCTATTTCTGTGATCACTGTATGGCTCCGGGTCCTCTATGGAGAGGATGGCAATGGATTGTGATTTTAAAGATGGCCGCCAAACTCCTTCCCGTTCCTGTGTGATGACGTTTTTCCCGGTTCCGTTTTTTAATGGTGACCGTAAATAGCGGGGGCCACTATTTACGGTTACCGCTAATTTCTCTATGTCGGTAGTGTTATGTACGGTGCGCTTGTTGCCGATAAGGGCTTTTGGGGCCCTTTTACGGCATGGCGCTGAGGTGCGTTAACGGCATGGCACAAAGCGCGTGCACGCAGAGTCGGAATAGGCTGATTTTTACGGTCTTGTGCCAGCACGGAAACGCTCTTTACGTCATGCCAGTATTCACCTATATTTACCGCCCTACTCGGAATTAGGGCCATTGCTTCAAATGTAACTGAAACATGTTTTTTTGTTTAACAGTACATAAAGGAAATGAAGCAAATGACCCAGACGCACCAGCTACTGCACAAGTGCATAAGCACATACAGACCCAAATTGACAATGTGGCCAATGAAATAGTGAGCCTGGGAGCAAAAATTGACCAATTGTATGACATTTTTGCAGATTTGAAGCTATTTGTTCAAAGGTATATAATGGAAAATATAAAGTACCACTGCCCTACTTGCACCTGTACCCCTTTGCCCTGTCCCAGCCTAACCTCCCCACAAATTCCCTGTTAGCAAAGACGTTATGATGAGACCTCAATCCTCTCCTCCCCTGATGACCAGCCTGTGCAAAACCCCAATTCCCCCAATTCCCCTGTATATGTTTCCATTTCCGCTACCCTTCTCTTTCCTAATTGTGTGTATTTGTGTGTGTAAATAAAGTTCTATGTGTATCCTGTTGCTGTGTATGTGTGTTTTCTTTTTTAAAAGCCCTGTTAGAAGTTTGCAGAGTGCGTGACTGTCCGGTCTGTCCGTAATCAAAATGGTGGAGTCCGTAGGACTCCTCGCCTATCCATACATGTCCACATAGTTGTGACGTACCTCTAATTGGTACGGGGAGCCAACCCCTGTCCTGCGGACACCTGGGAACACGCACATCACATTCCATGAGTCCTACGGACAATGCACCTGTCTGGAATGTCTGCAAATTTGTGGCATAATTTTAATTAATTTGAGGAGCCCAACCCTGTCTGGCCGACACCTGGGCACATGAACAGCGGGCCTGTGCAGCATGTCTGCAAAGCAGTGACGTACTCTAATTAGTTTGGGTAGCACAGCCATGTCCGACGGACACCTGGGCACATGCACATATCATCGCAAGGGTCCTACGAACAACATGCCTGTCCAGCATGTCCGCATATCAGTGACATACTCTATTTAGTTTGGATAGCCCACACATGTCTGAAGGAATCTTGGGCACATGCGCATCAAACCCCCTGGGTCCCACGAATACTACACCTGTTTGTAACTGTCTGCCGCACATGTGTCACACTTTTAATTAGTTTGGGGAGCCCTGCCCTATCCGTTGGACACCTAGACGCATGCGCACAACAGAACCTGCCCAATAGGTGTCCTACAGACAGCCATCCCATTAACAAACGTTTGTGACGTCACCATGTGAGCACAACCACGCTGAGCATTGCTCCTTATTTGCGAACAGGGTCTGGGCCACCAAACAGCAAAAAAGTGTTTTTCTGAGCAAACCAAGGTGTTTTATTGTAAAACTTCACCCTTGCAGAGGTCCCAGACCATGCCACTGGTGATCTAGAGACATTTTGGAACTTTTTGAGCCCAGCTTGGGGTTCGCGGAGCTCTCGACTGTTCAGAGAGTGTTCCCCAGCACCACTATAAAAGGCCACACCCCAGTGCTGCTCCTCATTCTGTTTTTGGATTTACAGGATAGAGCACTTGACTGTCATTGGCCCTCATTACAACACTGGCGCTAAATCATGACGCTATTAGCACCATGGTTGGTGCCGGTGTTGTAACGAGTCCGCCATGGTGAAATGGGGAAACACCACCCCATTCCAAGGTTGGCGGGGCGGTACTTCCCCATTTCACCATGGCCCGTCCCCATTCCCATTTTCGCCCCATAGGGCTCAATGGGACTGGGGAAGGCGCTAAGTATGGTACCGCAAATTGCGGTACCATAATTAGCACTAAGGTCCCTTTGCGGCACCCTACTTTAACGGCTGGTAAACCAGCCGTTAAGGTCGGGTCCCGCAAAGGGACCTCGTAATCAGGAGTTAAGGGTTTAACGGCGCCGACACCTTTAACGGCCCCGTTAAACCCTTAACGCCAGGGTCGTAATGACCCTCATTGGCATTGCTATTGCTAGATTGCTGCCCAGAGCACTTGGCTGTAATTGGCATTGCTGTTGTCCTGCTCAGAGCACTTGGCTGTGATTTCCATTGCTATTGCTGGATGTGTTGCTGGTGTAGATTATGGCATCCATGGCTGCTGTGTGTGCTGGCTCTTCAGCACCAACCCCTTCCACCACCACCACAATCTCCTGGAGGGCCTGGGGAGGGGAACAGACATGATGATGCAGAGGGGGAACAAGAAGAGAATGAAGTAGTGGAAGTCCCCAGTTCCAGCTGCCAATGCAAGTCTTGGGTTTGGAGGCTTTTGCCACCGTTGGGGGGTAGCCAAGACTCAAGCAGCCAAGGTTTGCTGCAATGAGTGCCACATGCTACTCAGTGACGGCAAACCTGGGCTGTACAGTTATGGCACCATCTCCATGCGGCGACATCTGAGGTCTAGCCAAAAGGCAGCAGTTCAGAGGGTCGTCCCCTTCGAACAGGGCAGTAGGTTAACTTCCTCTGCAGCATCCTCGGCATCTGCTCCTGTCACGACAAAGGACACTCATGTGGGGCAGCAGGTACCTGACTCAGCCTTGCAGGTCATACTCACCGCAGTAGAGCCTTACCTTTCAAGGGTCACTGTTTTGTGTGTGTACTGCGACGTGGTACTCTGCAGTGGTGAGCAATTCCGCAGTGCTTTTGGAGCTGCGGTCCGGGAGCATGACAGAAAGTGCCTCCTACCTAGATGAACCCCACCCAACATCTTCCTCTCTCCACGTGCCCCTTTTTTTATCCATGTGGTTGGTGCCCCTTCCCTGCCCTCCCTTCCCTTCCCTTCCTTGTGTGTCTGGTTGAGAAAATAGCCCAATAAAATCTATCTAAAACAAGAAAACACACACAAAAAACAGCTCTTTTCAAAGCCACCTTTCACAGTTTAAAAATAGAAGTGCCAATGAAATGGTGCAGGCCTTGCGCAGTCCGTGAAGTCCACGGACAGTGCAGTAGTCCGCTGAATTCCAAAGCATGCAGGGGGTGGCAGCATTTAAACCACTGCATTCTTCATAGGGAGAAAGTGGTGGTTCTTGTAAGTTTTCAAGTGACCAACACCTACTGCACAAATGCTTGCTATATTTGCACAAACACCTGCAAGGCATTTTGGATATTGTGCAAAGAAAGGTTATTGCCAGCATCAGTAAGATTTACACCATCTCTGTGGAAAATGTTGGTGCTATGAAATGTAATGTTTTCATTTTGGAAGGAAGACATACTAGCATCTCGAAAAAATGTGCAATCAGCCTTGTTGACATTGTGCCTGGCTTTCTCCATTTGCAGAGAAAATGAGGAAGAGCGCAGCCACATCTGTCTCTGGGCAATGCGCGAAATAATTACTCGAGAGTTTGGAAACATGTCCATGACTTTCCCAAGTGCCTCCTTCATGGCAAACTGCAGAGAGATTCCAGTAATATGGTCTAAACTGTTCCCTTCACAATGAACAATAATAATGGCTGGATCATCCTGCGTCACCAAAGTGGTACAAAGGGGAAGCAAATCCAGACACTTCATGCCATTCACTACATACTACATGCGGGAATCCAAGATGTGCAGCCACTCCACAGAGCTCTGCATACACCTGCACCCAATGTATCCAAGAGTCCACCAACATCCAGACACTCTGCCTCCTAAAACACACAGCCATAGCCATATCCATATCCATCTGCACTCCTCTCAGCAAACGGAGCCTGTGCCACACTCTCTCCTTGCACACCACACCCAAGAAACCTTATTGGCCAATCCCCTGGTCACAACAGTCCCATTTCCATGCTAGGCATCCTTAAAAAGTCACTGATGTGGCACCTGCGATCCGCAAACTACCGCAGTGTTCGCAGATAAATTGGCCAAAACAAGGGGTTGGGCAGCTAAATGTAACCCAGGGTAGGATATTTCCTCTATTGTGGTGGCTCTGAAATAGCCTTTTTTAATTAATTGTTTTAGATGCTACTAAACAAACATCTTTTGTTTTCTATTTTTTGGGGGGGGGTTCTCTTCTTTTCCTACGTACTGCCTTACATCAATCTCTGTAAAGCATCCATTAGATTGCAGGAAAAACAGGCATTTCCAAGAATCGACAACAAAACACTATCTGGAGTGAAATAGTGCACACTAAGGGAGGAAATGTGGTCATTAGAGAGAACAGACATCTTAGCATGTCTCAACACTATACCCATGCCTCTATTAACAAGGTTGCTTACAAAATGTTTCTGGGGATTAAAGACATTGAGGTTGTTCCTTTGTGCTCTAGGTGGTATTTCAGAAAAAACACACCTTTGCAGTAAGGAAAAGCAGCATCAGTTCTTCCACCAACAAGTGTAGTACAGGAACCGAACTTGGAGCTCTGATGTAGCCCAAATGCTCTCCTCCACAGTGCACCACCAAAACATCAGGACTACCAAAACTACCCATGTCTCTGCAAAAAGCAAGCCATAACTGGATATTGTGGCCAGGCACACTGGACTACAAAGCCTGCAGGCCTGGAAACTTAAGAACACGAGAAACACTCCTTGCCTGGGCATGCCTCTCCAGATCATACACAAATGAATCTCCTACTATCCATACAATATGTCTCTGCTTCTCTCCAACACCAGCATCTTCACTACACAACCAACAAAGCCATTAAAAAAAGTATTACTTTCCCTTCCTGTGAACACAACCTAAACACCTGATTGGCTGACCCCACAGTTCCATTTCCATGCCAGGCATGCTCAGAAGCCCCGGATGTGGCTTGCCCTATCCACGAACTACTGCGGTGTCCGTGGACCCCGTAACAGAGGGGCAGCCCTCCAATCCACCAATCACAGGCAAAAACTGTACATCAACTCTGTCATCACAGTTCAACACTTTAGATGTACTGTTGAACACTCAGAGTACAGATCTCCTGTAATTGAGAAGCAATGGCACATCAATGAAAAGTGCTATTTCCACTTCAATGGTATTATGTCACTGTGTTCCAAAAAGTATATAGTGCCTGGACAGTATGTATAATGAGTATACACACATTAGTGTCATGCTTCTTTCCAATGGGAAAATTGCATTTCTATACACATATTAGTGCAATGCTTGTGCCAGTGGGCACATTCTTAGGTGCATGGCCGTATTATGCTGTGGTGGTTGTGGCCAGCTCCTAGATTCTTGGGTGCATGGGCTATGGCCTCCAGCCTCTGGCCATGCACCCAAGAGTCTAGGAACTGGCCACAACCACAACAGAATAATACAGCAATGCACCCAAGAATCTGTCCAGTGGCCCCAACCCACACACACCAATTTGCCGTTACCTTCCCAATTTGAACACCATCTACACATATTGAAGCAGACTGCCAACCCTATTTTTCTGCAATGCCAATATCACCATATCATCCAGACTCTCCTCCCCTACTGTAAGAAACCCTCCTGCAGTCACCAAATACACCCAAATATGTTTCTCTAACTGCCCACCAAACACTAGCTGCTGCAATAGCTGTGGGTACATTATTGGTTGCATGGCCGTATGATACTGCAGTCCTTCTACCAGTGCCTAGATTCTTGGCTGTATGGCCTCTGCTCTGAACCTCTCTAGCATTTCTAATGACTCTTATAATGCAGTGTTACAGTGCTGCAGGTGTTTGAAGACTCTGGCTATTGCTGGGAGCACCTTTAATGTGTGGACATTGATTCTGCACAATCACTACTCTCAACTACAGTAAAGATACAAGACCACATATAAGTCAAAAAAGGCTGCAGCCCGAGAAAAATCAGTATTGAGGTATTAACGTTTCCCATTACTTAGTTACACCAACTCCCACAGTTACCGATTGGGGGCATAGTTTACAGATAACTCTCTTAACTTAGACATTGGCAGACAGTAAAAATGGAACATGTGGAGTTGACACTGCTGCAAAGTTGAGTGTTTATTAACTATTGGTGGCGTTGCACTGATGGAATCACCTACTGGATGTGGTGTCGATTTCCCTGCACGTAACACATGATCCCAAGCATTTGTATTTTGAAGTGCACATGCAATTTCCAATATGCATCATCCACATCATCCCAGGTGACTTGCACCATATGATTTATGATGAGGGTTCATTAACTGTTGGTGTTGACATACTGGTGGAATCACCTACCAGACATGATGCCAATTTCCATGCATGTAAAACATGAGCCCCAAGCATTTTTATTTTGAGGTGCACATGCAATTTCCAATAGGCATCATCCACTTCATGCCAGGAGACTCACACAGATGATTTATCATGATATATGTTCCTAATATTTCTGACACAACATCCACATCATCCCTGGAGACTTGCACCAGATGATTTATCATGATTCATGTTCCCAATATTTCCGACAGAACATTAGAAGGGCAACGTCTTAGTGTTTTCTTGCACAATGTGAAATGAACATCCTCTGCCTCTCTTTTAAACCATGGCCTATAATCTTCACACAATAATGCACTGTAAAAAAGCCTCACTACTGCTTCTGTTCTCACGGTTAGACATGTTCAAATGTCCAACTGGTGAGGAAAATTAAAAAAAGCATGACAACTCTAAAAAGACAATGCCACAAACAATAAAGCTTCCTCTCTGAACTTCTCTTGCCTTTCTAATGACTCTTTTAATGCAGTGTTACAGTGCTGCAGGTGTTTGAAGACTCTGGCTATTGCTGGCAGCACCTTTAACGGGTGGAGGTTGATTGTGCACAACCACTACTCAAAACTCCAGTGAAGATAAAGCACTGAGATCAATAAAAAAAGAAAATGCATTGTACTAAATATCCTCACCCAGCTCGGCTGAGGAAAAAGAAAGAATGCATGAGCAGTTCAGTAAAGAAAAGGCAGATGCTATCATCTTCCAGAGAAGATAAAGACAAAAAGCTCTACACAAAAACAAAGACAGAATAAAATCAGTATTGAGGTATTAAGATGTCCCAATCCTTGATTAAACCACCTCCCACAGCTAACCATTGGTGGCATAGATCACAGATAACTTTCATAACTTAGACATTGTCAGACAGTAAAACTGGAACATGTGGAGTTGACACTGCTGCCAAAGTCAAGAGTTCATTAACTGTTGGTGGCGTCCATCGCAATAGTGGAATCAACTATTGGACGTGGGGCCAATTTCCATGCAATGAACACATGAGCCCCAAGCATTTTTATTTCTGGGTGCTTATGCAATTTCCAATAATCATCATCCAAATCATACAGAGGGGATGGGAGTGCATGCCTCCTTGCTTGTTCAGGTAGGGAATGGCTACCGTGTTGTCCAGTAGAATTAGGACATGCTTACCCCTGAGGGCCGGGGCGAAGGCCCTCAGGGATAACTTGATGGCCCAAAACTCCAGCCTGTTGATGTGCCACCTGGCTTTCTTCGCTGGCCAAAGGCTTTTCACCTGCAAATCTTCACAGTGAGTGCCACAATACTTTAAAGATGCATCCTCTACCACTCTGTCAAGAGGCCAAAGAGGCCAGAAGGGTTCCCCTGCCATAATATTGCTGAGGGTGTCACACCATCCAAGGTCACAGACCACTTGATTGGACACTTTGAGAGTATCTGTGAGTGCTTGCAGGTATTGAGACAACTGGTCCCCTGGGAGCCACTGTTGATATCTCATGAACAGTCTGACCTCTGGCCAAGAAAAATACAGGCGGCCATGAGACCTAAGAGGTTGAGGAAGGAAGCTGCTGGTAAGGTGGCATGGTTCCAGAAAAAATATTCCATCTGTGCTATGTTTCCGGCTCCCTCCTGTCCCTCTATGACTGCTACGATGAACTGGAGCCTTTGAATTGGCATCATATGAGACTTCTTCAAGTTCAGGGAAAATGTTTTTTCAGTTGCAAAATGCTGGTGTGTATTCCAACCAAATAAACACACTATTATACCTCCAGTCTAACGGGGCACAGTCCTAATAGCAATATGCCCAGAGCCAGTGGTGCATCTCTCTGCCAGGTAATGCCCCATACTATTTAGTAAAGCCCTCACGGTGGTGGGAGCTGTAACAAAATGCATGCTAAATATTCGCCTTGACTCCATAGAAGAACCAGAGTGCCCAGTAAACTGGCATTGAGAGCTGCCAGTATATCTGTATCAAGTAACAGTAGAGTAACAAGAACATTAAACAAATCAGTGTGTTTCCTGTTTTGAACTGTTGCACATGGAAAATTCAGAATTTTTACAACCTCTAATTTGTGTAATAAAATTGCATTGCTGAACCCATACTGTGCCTGCATTTATTGGGGCAATTTGCACTGAAAATGCATTCCATTTCTTTTTTACATAATAGGAGTTTGCACAACTAATACCATTCCTATATACTTTAAGAATGTATATTTAAAAATAAAACCAATCAAACATATTTATAATGAAATTGAACAATAGGTTTCACAAAACAACAAACAAATGAAGACAATGGGGGTCATTATGAGGTTGGAGGTAAGAAACAGTCCTTACCAGCATGGAGCAAATATCGTGTCTGTGTAGGAAAGAGCCCGCTAACAGTGGGCTATTACGAGTTCGCATGCACAAGCTTAGCGGCATGCCAGTAACAACAGTACCGGCATGCCGCTAAAGTCCCAAAAATGTCCCTTAGCGGTATCATGGAAAGCACAGACAGCAGTACCGGCATAGCGGTGGCCGCTAATAATCAGAACCGGAAGGAGCGTCATCGCACAGGAACGGGAAAGAGCATGGCGGCCATCTTGAAAAACACAATCCATTGCCATCCTCACCACACAGGACCTGGAGCCTATTTCTGACTACAGAAATCAACCTTCACCACAAGCATCATGCCTAAGGCTGTCACAAAAGGTGCATCCCAGCAGTGAGGACGAGCTGACTATGCTGGCAGAAACACTGGCAGATAATGTCAACACTATTGGCATCGAGGCAATAGAAGGTGTGGGTGAGATGGAACGTGGCGCCACCTCATCAGCGGATGGAGGTGAATGTCCTGAGAAAACACTGTAATGCAAAGTATGATGATAGTCCACCAATTTTTTTCTGTCCAAAAGGGCAATGCATTGCCCATTACATACACATTGACACATCCCTGCCTAGATGCCATCTGCAGCGCAGACACATCCACATGCGTGCAGCATGGCAATGCCATACCTGACACACACCACACACATTTGAAAATGGCATAAGTCACACTGCACGCAGTCCACAACAGAAACACCTGTCACACAGCATACACCAGCTCCTACATGAGTGACCCTGACAAGTGCCTGCATGCTCCACCCATATAGCAAGCAACGTGATTGTCAAAATTCCAATACCTAATCCCATTTAATGTTTAGAACAGCAATAATACCTATGTATGCATGATGCATGTCGAACAATCACTGATGGCGTCCCTCTCTCTGTCCCCCACAGGCTCAGATCCTGACAGCGAGTCAAACACCACCAGGTACCACAGCAATGGTGCAGCTAAGGGCCACTGCTACAGTCCCCACAACACCTGTGTCCCCTGCACAGGAGACAGTGGATGATGGTGCCCTTTCAGCTGTGACCAGCTCTGTTGGGGAGGCGACAGCTAAGGCACCCCAGACAGACGAGGACGTGCAGAGCCAGGGCCAGGTATGTGCCCCCGTGGAGGATGACTCCTCAGACTTACCTGTCACACCCAGTCACACACCATCACCCGAGGTCACACCTATGTACTCCTACCATGACACCACACCAGAGCAGTCTGGAGGGGAGATAGTTCAAGGGGGCATGACCCCCACAGAGGAGCAACAAGATTTGGGGATGTGACACATGCACCTTCCACCTCCAGCGGTGTCCGGGCAGGGGTGCAGCAGATACAACATAGAGTGCAGCACCAGGAGGAGCTGACTGCCCTAGTCAGGCAGTTTCTGTCAGACAGTGCCCAGGCAAGGCAGGGGGGGTGTGACAACACTGCATCCCTGAGGCAGGCCATTGAGGCCAGCACTACGCACATATGGGAGGAGGTGTCTGCTCTGAGGCAGGTCCTCTCACGCATAGTGGATTCCTTGGAGGCTGAGCGTCCGGCCTCCAGACTGGAGCAAGCTGGCACTCCATCATCATCCAACTCCGCTCAAACCAGCCCCCTTCACTGGTCAGCGCACACCTTGCAGATCTGACATGCCACCACCAGGTGTGGGAAGTGGACAAATGTAGATGGGGCAGCCTGATTAAGACAATAGACGCAGACACCTTTTGCATTTCCTTGGACACCATGTGTGTGGGAGTCGTGGGGGGAGGGGAAGGGGGAGAGGGTGTGTGGGGAGTTGTGGGGGGAGAGGGGAAAGGGTGTGTGGGGGAGTTTTGGGGAGTGGGGGTGTGTGAGGTGAAGGGTTTGAGCATGTTGTACAATTGAACAGTTAAATACACCCGTTGTGTAGCAGCAAAAACACTTGAGTGGACATTCCTTATTGCACATGTATCATTTATTGCTATACAGTGCATAGTGCACATGTACTCCCACACCCAGTGCCCTCTTTCCCACTTTCATGTCACCCTCTGCACCCATGTGTGTTAGAAATACTGTGCAATCACTGACTGATGCACAGTACACCCCTCCTGTGCATCTGCACCTCGATGATGTGTGCCCACATCTTCTTCATCCCCTTCATCATCACCTGGTGGTTACAGTTCAATGTCAGGGGGCAGGGGCATGTTCCGTCGGATACATATGTTGTGCAGCATGACCCATTCCATTATGATTTTAGCCACTTTCTCATGCCTGTAGAGGAGTACCCCACCCGACTGGATAAGGCAGTGAAACTGTGCCTTCAACAGGCCAAAGGTCTGCTCGATGAGCACACGGGTACGGGTATGGTAGGAACGATTGTAGTCCTCCTCGTGCCTGTTCAGTGGTTTTCGGACAGGGGTGAGGAGCCATGGCTTCAAGGGATAGCCACTATCACCTGCATGTGATGGAAAAAAAGGTATGTGTTAGTCGATTCATGATGGACAGCTGTACTTGTCACACATGCCTGCAGATATTTGTTGATCACATGCACATGTCCCAGGTTGTATGCATACATTTTTCCTTCCCTCTATGTGTTCTGTGACATGGACTTATGGAGTGGATTGCATCTTCAAGATGATACACGGTGTGCACTGCTTTGATGTTGCTCATGTATTGTGGACACATACCCCTGTGTTTGTGTTAACTATGTGATGTGTAGTGTTCTGTATGATTTTCTAACTGGCAGCATTGGCAGTAGTCTCTGCATTATTTGGCATTCAGTGCTGATTATTCCCATGGTGACATGCTGGACTTCTGTGGTGGTGGCCCTGTGACAAGCAGTGGATTCCCTTGGTGGATTTGTTCAGTGCACTCTCATCGATACTTGTCCTGTGTGGAGATTTGCTGCAGACATTTATATAGTGAATACTCACAGCATGTTGCTGGATTGTGTTACGGAGGGTGACGTCCGAAGATGGGTGGTCCACGTGTTGTGGGATGTGGGGTGGTTTTTAGATTGGCATGTTGTGATAGGTGTGCAGCTTACTTCATTGTTACGGAAATTGGTTGTCATGTTCAGTTTGGGATGCTTTGGGGCACAGTGTTTTGGGATGTGCACATCGTGCTGTCACCACAACAATGACACCATGGTGGTGTGTGCATCTATCCCCCCCATTTCACTGCCATGTGCCTGTCATGCAACTTACCAAGCAGCCAGGCACGTCGTCCTGCATGTCGCTCCATGTAGCGTGGTAGCGTGGAGTTGCGCAGGACCATTGAGTCATGAGTTGATCTGGGACATTGGGCAAACAATGTGTGATGATCTTGCTGGAGTCACATAACATCTGTACATTGATTGAGTGATATTGCTTATGATTGTTGTATGTTGGCTCTGTTGCATGTGGGACCACCAATTCCACATGGGTGCAGTGAAGTGCACCAATACAATTTGGCATGCCTGCCAGTGCATGGAAGCCAACTTTTGTGTCAAAGATCTCCTGGGGAGTCCTTGGTAGGGATAAGTAGTCCCTTGTGTGCTTCAGGAAGGCATCCAGCACTTGGTTCAGTGTATGTGAAAATAAGGGTTGTGATATGCCATGCATGTGCCCCACTGTGTGCTGGTAGGTGCCTGTGGCCAGGAAGTGGAGCACTGACAATACCTTCAGTAGAGGGGGGATGGCGGTGCGTATTTCTATTTGACTGACAATGTTGTCGTGTATCATGTCCACAATGTTGGTGATGGTGTCCCGGTCCAGACGGTACAGGGTGTGGATCTGCTCAGGGGTTAGGTTGAATGGACTGGCTCTGATGCGAGGGATTGGGGGCTGCCTGCGTGGTACCACTGGCTGCACTGGTGGGGCTTGCTGGGCCTGTCTCACCCTCCTTCTCCTCTTGTGTCTCCTCTGTGGTGCCTGCTGTTGTTGTTATTGTTGTTGCTCGTATAGCAATCCAAGCATGTCCTCCAGCCCCAGTATTGCTACTACTAGTGGAATCATTTTGGTGTGGAAAGGGGTGTGGTGTGTGGGTGTGCTCTTTTTGTGCTGGGTCAGGCTCTGTTGCCTCCACCTGTGCTGATTGTGTGCACCTGTGGCAGTTGGGAACACACCACATTACTGTTTACGGGTGGTTCGCTATGCCGGTATTGCCGGCATGCCAGTATCCCGTATTTGCACTTTCATGATGCCGGTATTTGCATGTACGCCTGACTTGTGATCTCCTCCTGTTAGCGGCATCCCGGTATTGCCGGACCGACTGGCTGCGTGCACACGCTCATACCGCTATTAGCGACAACGGTATTAGCGGCGTCACTAATACCAGGTTCTTGAGTCGGAATAGCCTGGAGCGGTATGCTGTGCCGATAATCCTTTACCGGAATTGTTTTTCCATTACCTCCAACCTTGTAATGACCCCCAATGTATTTTGTCTTATAGATAACCACACAGAAACACACTTCAACAAAACAAAACTTTTTAAAGTACACACATGTTCAGATCACACCAAAAAGCACTTTAATAAACAACATAAGTGAATATTGGGGTCATTACGAGTGCTGCGGTAAGGGGTTAATGGCACCGGTAAGGATGCCAGTGCCGTTAACCCCTTACCGCCGCATTACGAGGTCCCATAGTGGGTCCCAATAAGGCCAGCTTGTAAAACCAGCCGTCCTTAGCGGGAGCCTCTAAGGGACCGGGAGCTAATAACGGGCCCGTTATTAGCTGTCTCCCCAATTCCCATTGAGCCCTATGGGGGCTCGAATGGGAATGGGGATGGGTATTTTGAATGGGGATTTACCGGGTCCTCCAAGGTTGGAATGACCTGGTAAATCCCCATTCAGGGAACCCAGACCCGAACACAAGTTTGGAGTCAGCCATGGCGCAAATAGCACTATGGCTACCTCCAAACTCGTAATGACCCCCTATAAAAGCATTGTAAATAAAATCACATTTCTATTGTTTTGTGATCATTCTTTTATTTTGAGTGCAATTATGCTTAGTGATTATATGTCATGCACATCAATGAAATACATTTTCTTTCCTAATAAACAACTTCCAACAATTGTTCCCACCCATTTTCTACATAAACAGCAGGACCACATCATTGTTAACAAATACAGTAATATAAGAAAAAAATCACAAAGCCCCATTATCAACATAGTATCAAGTAAAACATTCAACAAACCAATGACAAACTAGTGATTAATGCCAATAATATTTTGTCACAGGTAGCTTGAACTGCACTGTGTGAGTTCTGCAGTCATAATTAGAAAAGTATACGAAATGGTGGGTTTCATACTTTCCAAAATCAAAAGCAGAAAGAGGACTATATTGTAAGAAAACTAATAAAATGGCCAACCTTACTCACTGCAACCTATCAGAAAGAAGTACACATTCACAACATTAACACCAGCCAATTAGAAACACTGAAACACATACAAAACCCTGCCCAGCATCTTTAGTAGCCACGGCTATTCAATGTAGTAATAAATCTTTCTCATAAAATTTCTACAAACTGAAAACCAAACTAAGCCAACCTTCAAAACTTCAAATAAGACAAGAGAACACCTAAGCACACAAAATAACACACAGAGATAACATCCCAACCTCTATCATCTACACAAAAATGTGATTATTGCACAGAAAATGTATAGTCCAATAGACGTGGCTATAACAGTAGCCACGTCTATCAGATACACCATTGAAAAGGTGAAAAAGCGTTGATGCACACATGCACATGCCTGTTATAGCTGTGGTTATAGAGAAGCCTCGCCGTTTTCGGCTGTTATTACCCATGGCTAAGATATGTCCACGAACACTCGATGTCCCATTTGCTGGTAAATAGCCGTGGCTGCAGAGGGTGCCACTTTTAAACGCAGGTAGAAACACTGCACACAGGTGGGTGCTCTGTTGCTGCGGTTATTACATTTTTTTGTGGAAAAAGTATCTGAGTATCAAATATAAATGACAAAAGAGACAGTAGTTACACAATGGTAGTTAAAATGACTAATGTAAAATACATGATAATACAGAGAGCACAGCAAATATGCTAAAATACTACACCCTTTGTACTCCAAAACAGTCCTTTAGAAGACTACTTATCACATATGGATATACAAATGGAATGACATAACATCCACCACATATAAATACACAAATACAATGAAATGACATCAAAAAAGTTTCTAAAATTACTCATTACTCATAGCCGCGGCTAGAGTTAATTGACTTTTTTCATAGCCGGAGATGCAATATGAAACTTTAGGGAAGTAGGGCACATATATTTTCATTCATACATACATACATACATACATACATACATACATACATACATAGATCATTGTTAGAAAGGACTCTCCCAGGTACAAACACTGTACTTTTTTGCACATTGAGAATAGAAAAAAAAACATTTTCTTTACTATACCCGCAGATACAGTTCTTTGAATTTTATTATAACAGTGGTTACAAATTGTTAGGTAAAGTGGGGCTCACCTCAGGTTTTATAATACAATATAACTTAAAAAATCAATACAGTACAACACTACTCATGTAGTTATGTAAGGTAGCTGGAGAGAAAGAACGCAGAGAATAATACATGACAGTAAACTAGGTAAACTAGGTACAGAAACTTTTAATGATAGGCACACAATATACAGACCTTCCAGGATTTTGCGCCATGAAATGGCAAATTTTGCGGCATGAAATGGCAAATTTTGCGGCACAAACCTTTATTTATTGCGGCATTTTTGCGGGACATTTTGTATTAACTGGAGGGTGTAAGATTGCCACATTGCAGGAAATAGGTAGAGTGCAAGGCTAGAAGAGAGCCAGGGTATCATTATTATGTGTCTTTTGTATTAATTTAATAGGAAGAGTCCCAGATGTCTCTGGCTTGGCAGAACAGTGTTTGATTTGGCTACATTTCTGGTTTAATGTTCATGCCTATTTAATAGTATTAACTAAATTGATCATTATCAATTGTAATGCTGAAAATATTCCCCTTCTATGTTCTCCAATCCCCCAAACACCCACAAACATCTCACCAACTCTCCATCATAACTTACATTCCTTAACCTCTCACTCTGTCATACAAATACTCACGTGCTATGTCACACTGTCAAGTCACAATCTGCACTGCCCAGCCTCTGCCACACTCCAAATCATACTCCCAACTCACACCTTACACTCTACAATTCCTCCCTCAATATACAGTCCTTCATTCTTTTGTGCTGCTTCTGCATCTTGCATCTTTTCTCCCATTCTATCACATTCTTCCCTCATCCTTTTTCCCAATCTGCAGCTCACTGCCTCTTTCTGGCCAACCGCTTCCTCTACTTTCTGTACCTCTGCTCGCTCTCAGATTTCTGGCCCACCGCATCACTGCTTCCTCTGCTCTCTTGTGCAGCACTTCCTCCTCTGACCCACTGCTCTTCCTCTGCTTTCTTGCCCATCACTTCACATCTCACCCATCACTCTCCCTCTCTCTCATAGTGTAACCATTTTTATTATTTTTTTTTAAATGTAGATTTTGTCCCAGTTCCTCAAATGAGGGGGCATTTAAAAAAAGAACGGAGGATATGCTATTTTTAGACAACCCATTTTTGGAAATGAGCAGGTCACCTTATTCTCAAAGGTGACCGGCGCATTTCCACAGGCTTGAGCTGTAGCGCAAATTGTGCCTGGCAGCTGCCTTGAATGGTGTTCTGGGTTGTTTGACCGAAGTGTAATTATTTGCGGCGGAATTGACCGTAGTCAATTTTGCTGCAAATTGATTTGCACTTCAGCCAAACAACCCAAAATGTACCTTTCACCACCACCCGACCCCCTCCCCTACTTAACCGCTTGGTCGCTGCAGCTTCCCCTGCAACCCTGCGGTGCCAGATCCGTCCCTCTAACGCGGGTCGGATCCGTCCCTCTAACGCGGGTCGGATCCGACTCTGCAGGGTCCTTTTTTCGTTATTTTCCTTTTTTTTCTGTCCCCGCCTCCAATTTTGAGGTAAAAGGGGAAAACACTTCTGCAACCACCCTAGACCAAAAATACTAAACAAGGGGAGCGGGTGACACCCCCGCAACACATGTTCAGTATTTATAAAAATCGATCGAATAGTACCGCACGTAATTGGTCAAATTGTAACATTCGATAGATTTTTGTCATCAAAATGGGGAGTACTTTGAATAGAATCGCTCTCCCGACAGTGTTCTGCAAGCTCCCAGCGCCTTTCACAGGGACAGGCACTCTAGGTGCCTGCCGCTGTAAAATGTGACCCAAAAAATGCATTTTTATCCTGTTTGAGGAACAGAAATGCAAGCGACTCAGCAGCGGTTCATACCTTAAAAGAAATGCATGACAGGGTCAGGAAAGACCCTGTCATGCAGTGGCAGCCCCACATCCCGTGCGCGTAGGGTTGCCTACAATTTCTGCACATTTAAAAGTGCATCTTGCTTGGAAATGAGGGATGTGCTTTTAAATTGACAGAAACGCCACTTTATTTGATCAAGGAGGTGAAAAAGGCCATCTGAATGGGCGCGCATATAAAATGTGCCCATTCATGTGTCCCTTGTGGATTGGGCTGCAATTTTTGGGGCGCAAGTGATTTCATTTCTTGTGTAAATAAAAACAAAAAAAAAAAGTTGAGCACCTGGCACCCTGAGGATTCTTTTTTTCAAAACAGTAATTTTTGCAGATTACTTAAAAAAAAAAAAAAAAAAAAAAAATTTTTTTTTTTAAAAGATGCTGTTTTTGCACAAAACAGCCATTTTTGCGGCATTTTGCGCAAAACGGCCGTTTTCGCGGCATTTTGCGGGATCGCAAAATCGCAATAAGCTGGAGGGTCTGAATATAATAGCATGAGTGACAATACACAGGCTAAAATACAGTTCATGGGGCATCTAAAACTAGAGTAGGGTGGCTCATTTTTGTATTCTTTTTTTAAAGCGATGTTCTTCAATTTATTTTACATTCTCACATGTACGAGTCTGAAAACACACAGCCAAAGGAGATAAGATTCCCAAATACCTACCATGTCACTGACCAAGGTCTTTGTCCATGGCCAGTGATTTTTCACCAAAAATAACTTTCAAAAGAAATAAAAACAGTGGCACAGAACTACTCTTAATCGCGGGTACCTGTTTTCCTTCATAGCTTCAGATATAGCCGTGACTATAGGCAAACCGGCCAAACAAACAACATGTTCTGTTGCCCCCTTGGCTCCCCCCAAGTGTCCCCCTCATCTATGCACGATGCCTCCACTCCCAGATGGCCTCCTCACCTCTCCTGCCCTCTCCCTTTCCCCCCATAACAGACGCTGTTTCTGTGGTGCAGTTTGCTTTCAGATGTCAGCTATTCAAGGATATAGCCAAAGCTGCAGAAAGCTTTGTGTTGCAAACTCAGTCCCTAGATGCCCTCCAACTCCCACATTTCCCTTGGTGCCCTTTAGCGACAACCCCCCCACATCTAGCCTGATGGCATTTGCATGTTTTTTGACATGCAAATAGCTTAGTTCCTGGGTTTCATTTACCTATATCCTCGGCTATAGCTGTGTATATCTCTCGCATTGAGAGTATAAAAAGATGGTGGTTTAATTTCTAAGACCCCCGGTTTTGGGTAAATCCCTGAGATATAGCTATCTATTTTTTTAGAAGGGGAACCCCCTTCTCTGTCAAATATTTAAATAACTACTGCACGGAAAAGCCCGAAACCATGGATGGATCATGAGTCAATGCTTTGTGCCAAGTTGTGTTGGACCTGGTCCAAATCCATCCAGCGGATTGGGCTGGGTGATTTGCCAAAAACATACCTTGTTTGTCTATGGAGAAATGGATGGGAAGTAGGCCGCACTTTTGAAAAAAAATGCTTTAATAACGCTTAATAACTTTTTTATGTTTTAACACATCATTTTACAAAACTTTGCTTTCTGTGGAGGTCGAGGTCTGCAGGTTCTTAATCACTTTCGAAATTCCAGCCAAAACCATTCATCAAATCAAAAGTTATTAATGATAGCATTTTTAAGGATTCCTCTCACAGACCGACTCATCTTAACAATAGGGTGGCTATTGCTGCCCTATAATATATATATATGTATAGAACCTTAATTGGACATTCCTTTTATTTTTAATTGTTGTTCCTTGCTCTTTGGGTTGCTATTCAATCTCCTTCACACCACTCTTGAGAGTATAACCTTCTATAACCTTCTCTCAGTCAATGAAACAACAAAAGGCAAAGGCGATATATCTCTTAACTGTGCCTGTTTCACCTTTATGATTGGGATTACTTTTGTGAGGGCGGAATCTGCAGTTTAGCCATTACTTCTCCCTGTAATCCTGCAGAAAAGAAGTAATTTTGTCATATTCCTCTATGTCCCCTCCCTCTCAATCCTGCACACCCATTGCACACACAATCACATACACACTTCCTTCTTTCATGCTTGCAAACTCACAGACATAGGGCCTCATTACACGGTAAGAGGTAACCATGACAGAACTCCAAACTAGAAAATGGGCCTCATTACACGGTAGGTGGTAAGGGATTACTGGCACCGGTAAGGTCACCGGTGCTGGTAATCCCTTACCACCCTATTCAGAGGTCCCTTAGCGGGACGCTTCCTCAACGCCTGGTTTTACCAGGCGTTATGGATGGGACCCGTTAAGGGACTTCATAGCTAATAACGGTACCGCAAATTGCGGTACCGTTATTAGCTCCATCCTCATTCCCATTGAGCCCTAGGGGGGCTCGAATGGGAATGGGGAATGGTTCCCGGAATGGGGATTTACCGGGTCCTCCAAGGTTGGAATGACCCGGTAAGTCCCTATTCGGGAACCCGGACCTGGAATGCGGTAAGGGGGTAGCCATGGTGCTAATAGCACCATGGCTACTTCCTACCGCGTAATGAGGCCCAATGATCTGGAATCCCTGCAGGCTGAGTGGTGAAGGGGTTTGTGGAGTGGGTAAAAAGGAAGCATAGGTTCGGTGCACTTGTGGGACCACAACGTTTTGGCAATCAAAACGAATTGGTGGATGGGTTTATAAGACAAATACATAGGGAAGAGTCCTTACACAAAGGCTTAAGGAGGAACAGAAGGATAGATCAGTGTTCACCAAAACATAAATAAAGCATGGGATTTGAAAGGCAACTCTGGATATGCCCAATTAATGTAAAACTCCTGAACAATTGTTAAAATGGTGGAAGGAAACTTAAATGAACACATTGTGCTTTTTATGTTTCATGCCACTAGCATTGCCAGTTGCCATGCCAAGCAGATATTCTGGTTGTAAACCCCCCTTCACCACCTCCTTTCTGTGTAGCAATGGTTTTGCTATATATTGTGGTGCTTTGTTCCACTAAAAAGTGCCACAACCAAAAATGTCTTGACACCCACAATATATTAAGATATCTTTGTAAGCCCCATAGACCTACATGGCCACTACTGACCCACGTAACTATGGTTTTCCAAGTAACCCGGAACATGTCAGTTTTTGCCATTTACATATAAACAATTCTTCTAGTACTGTGTCTCCCTCGTCCTGTAGTTTTTAATGCTGGACATTAATAGGCTTAATTAGTTGAATATATGATATGTTTGTAAAAGTACGTTTTATTAGAAGATTAAGTTCTTAATTTACCTGTATTGGGTTTGAAGATATGCATTTTATCCCGGACAGCCCTGAGATTCATGAGTCAAAGGACACTTGAAAGAAGTGTTTCGATTTTCCTCTCTGCAAATTTGTGAAGAGTGTATTATGGGAGCTTAATGCTGTAATCTTCTAGCCACTCTCCCACTATTGCACTAACATATGTGTCTCTGTAGACTTTACGGCCTGGGTTTAACATTTCAATTGTTAAGGCTATCCTTCTAAAGAAGTGAGGAAACAAAATATATATATTGTGCTCGTTTTTAATGATCTAAAAAACTTGTTTTGTTTTGATGAGTCAAGATGAATGATATTTACAATTATTTCAGGCAGCTCCAAGCGTTTGTACACTATCAATGATGTGTTTCATATTTCGTACACATTTGCAATTAGTCCACAAATTGGTTCACATCAAAATAATAAAGGCATCAAAGTTCCTTGAGATTTCTTCATTTGATTCTCAATAAAATAGCTTACCATTATATCAGTATCTTTGATCATTGCCCTTTTCATTACGAGCATATTGCATCTATTTATCATCACCTGTGTTTCCTTGAAAAACGATTTTCTCTAGCAATTAATTTAGTAGCATCCCTAAGCAACCCTAAACTGTTGAAGATGATGGAAATTGGCTGATGAATGTGTTGGTCACTTCAAAAGCATGTTCAAATCTATCATCTTGCTAAATTAATGAATATGGAAGCCTGCCAGAATGTGATTGTTTTTTAATGACTAGAAGGTCAGGTACTCTGCAAGGTTTGAATCTGCTTACAAGGTCAAAAGAGCCTAAAACCCAAATGATCTGATCTGAAAATAAACAAGGAGCTATCGTGTATGTTAGGATTCTGCAAGATAGTCCCAGGAGAGCGGAAGGTTAACACATTATTACGCGCAAGGTTGTTTTAAAACTGCGCACGGGGTGCCTGCTGTCATTTGTTATTGAAAGCCACGCCACATGTAAATTGGGCCATTTTTACCAGAATCATTTTGACCATGTTGTGCGCAGTGATAGCATGTAAATTGGGCCATTTTTACCAAAATCATTTTGACCATGTTGTGCGCAGTGATAGCATTCAGAGAAAGGAGTTACATCCTTTTATCATTCTGCTATTGCAAACCTGGAAGCATGCTGCTCTTATGATAATGCCTTTTAGAAAGAAAGATACGTCCAAAGCCGTGAACAACTTACCACCCTTAGTTACTACTATTCCTTGAACATAGCTTCACTTAAGCAAAAAGGTAATCGCCTTACAATAACAGTGAAAGGATCCCTCTAGACCACCATAGATATAACCTACAAATAATGGGCCTGTTTTTTTCAGCTCAGACAGTAGATCCAGCAATCTATAGATAATCTGCGTTCATTCTGAAGCATCTCTGAATATAAATCTATCCAAAATATACTGTGTAAAAAATGTAATACAGCATTAATATATGCTAAAGTATACTATTGAATTATGGTTCAAATTAAATGAATAAGTATATGTTCACATTAATTAGTTGTGATTAATTTATGTACGTTGATCATTGTGTCTGTCTACATTCTATGATATTTATATTTTGCTACATAGGCAACTTGATTTCTCAAACACATTTTGTTGGTTCCTTTGTTTTTTCCTAATAATAATAATAATAATAATAATAATAATAATAATAATAATAATAATAATAATAATAGTAATAATACTTTCATTATCTATTACATTTTTCCACAGCATGTTTTGTATTGATTTATAAGCAAAGTATCCTCCATTGTGAACAATCGGACAGTATATACAAATAGGAAACCCCCTTGAAGGTATGTTGCGCTCTCGATTCCACTCTTAGGAAATATTTCAGAGTATTTCCTTATCTGTGGTAGAAATGCAGCCACTGAGCTAACCATTAGCATTACGAATGGACACAAAGACTATGGTAGATCAGAGGATGACACTTTGTTAGGCCTCTGAAGTGTCTCCCACAGACTTTTTGGAAAGAAACGTTTTCCACCAAATCAAAATCTGACTCAGTATATGATTTGTTTTCGCTAATCATGAGAATCATATATACTGTGCACTCAGGTGGAAATATCCAATTAGCTTGCGATATAGTGTGGGCCCATGCAATTTTAACATGTTTGCATGCATAGGCTTCATTCCACTTTTTTTAGTAGATAGATAACCTCAAAAAGCAGATTGGTTTACATCTGCACTTGTTATGTAAGAAGATGTTTGGAAGACAGTCTATTTTGTCCTTGTGAGGAATTGCCATATGGCATGGGTGCAAAGCCCAGGCTTTTTAAAATGTGTATTAGTAGATACAATGACTCGGGTTGTACCTTCTCCAAAGGGGTAAACTGCTAACCAGATCCCACAACAAACTTCATGCCAAAATCATAGTGAACTTGTGCCTGCTACATCATTATCCTGATCCTCAGCATCCGCTCCACTTGTGGCAGAGCAGGCGCAAAAGTCACAAGCAGCCCACTCCAACGCTGCAGTGACAGCAAAGTCACTGCTCGACAGGGGGGACATTTAAGATATGCCCCCTGTTCCCAAACTACGATGATCATGAGTACCCTGTGCTGGTGGCAGTGTAATCTCTAAGAATAAACTATGCCAGAGCTTAAGTATAGTCGATGGTGATACTTATGCTCATGCCCGCCCCATCCCAATTGATTTTGCACATGTGTCAGCCCTGGTGAGTCAGCTCTGCTGTGGAACAGAATGTGTATTCCTGGCAGATAGGTCCATACTGCCACAAGGCAGAAGAGAAAACCAGAAAACCCGGCCTCTCCTTTATTTTCTTTAAGAGGGCCAGTTACCCGCTCCCCCACAAACAACCACACAGCAGGCAGCAGTCCTGGGCCCAGGTATCAAAGGAGCACACCCATTCAAGAGGAGAATCCTCACACTTGGGAGCTGCATTATTGTCAATAGCAGGGAAGGGGGCTGGAGAAGGATAGGCAGGAGTGCTCTGGATACTGGAAGAAACCATCAACCATCATGTTTCTCACTGTCTCTCTTTTCCTTTCCTGTCTCCTCCGCTTCCACTGGAGCAACAGACTTTGGGAGCAGGATCAACAGGGCAAAGTCCACACCAGCCAGGAGCCAGTATTGATCCCCTAAATCAGGCTAGCTTAAGACCATTCATCTGAGGAAGAGACGTTTTGAATATTCTCAACTGGACTTTCATTGGGACATTTGAACTATCTAACGAAGGAGCCATGCCAGACAGAAGCATAATCTGTCCCCTAACCACTCCATGGGAACTTTGGTAGAGACCACTGCTGTGGACTATAACCAACCAATTGGCAATGGATCTTCTGTGCCATAAGAGCAGACCCTGAACTGGAGTAGCATGTCCTCAAGTGCCTTGTGAAGGCCTCAGGGCACCTAGACCCAGACTGTGAAAACAAGGAAATTGATATGAGGCTGGGAAGCCCAAGGGAAACACACCAACACAGGTTACAAAGGACATACAAAGTGCTTTATTTAAAAGCTACAACAGTTACCAAAAAGTCAATTGACAAACAGATAGCTATTCGGCTCTCAGAGTAACGTAACAAACTTCAACAAAGGTTCGATGCATTAGTAGAGAGACCGTACATTGGAATATTTCGGCTTTTTATACTCTTTATCCAGCCCTGGCCAACCCCCTCGCGGGTTAACCATTCTTGGGACCAGGCCTAGGTTTCCTTGCCAGGTCAATCCTATAATTTATGCATTTTGATCAGTTTCGCTGATATAGTTGTACATTTACACATGGGTCAGGGATAGGACAAGGTCTCAGTTCGCGACCCCGACAAGTGGCCTGCAGGCATATTATTTATTCATGTGTGCGGAGGTCACAACGGCCAGAATCTCACTCAGAATGTCATTCGGCCTCCATTTTGATGTTCAGGGTGACTTCCACATTACAAGAGAACCTAAAATGGCGGCTAAATCCAAGATGGCGACTTACACAGTTTTTCGTTAAGGTCAAGACCTTGCCGCAGAGTCTATTTACATGATATTTTAGACAACTTGGCGTAGGCCAACACACATTCAAATACTGCGATAGGAGGCAAAATATCATTTCAATTCCAACAAGACCAGCCAAAGCTTCATGTTCTACTGCCCTGAAACAGTTACTCCATGTGTCCTGCATCCTGAACAAGTGGGAAGGTGCTGGTGCTGGAGTCTGCATTCCTCCAACATGCCATACTATTGCACTGCATCTATACCAGCTCAGCATGGCATGATGTCCCAGCGAAGTATGTCACCTGCTAGACCCGAAGCATCTTCTCAATTCTGGACCCCGACCGGAATCTCTGAAGGGCCACTTGCTAACTCTAAGTGGGGGTTAGTAAAAAAGTGAAAGGGTACTCATTTGGGGACAATGATGATGCAAGGTAATCACTAAAAGCAGGCAAGATTGCTTCAGGAGGTATGATCTGAGAAACAGGGAATAATGAGTGGAAGTCAGGGGTAATTTCTGGCAGGAATAGTTTGGTTAAAATATGAAAGTGAGTTATTGAATCAGCCATGGATCAAGTAAAGTTAGGGGCAGGAGGTACTCAGTGCAGAAAAGGAAGTGGCAATGGATAATCAATAAGCAATCAATGAGTAGTCTGTGTGGGTCTTTGGGAATTTGCAGGGTCCTTGCTTGTCAGTTGAGCAATCTCTTCTCATGTGTTTCTCAGTTTTACTCATCTGGTAATGTTATGGTGCCAGCATGTTGTTTTGGGTCCCTGCATTATTGTGACCCATCAATCCAATGTAAGGGCAAAGGGACCACAGGGTTTATTGGACAGGGTTAAGCTGTCTTGCCTTGATGATGAAGGGCATGGTAGCCAAGGTAAAGATATCAATCAGAACCTGGGTCAGTATTGTGGGATGATATCTTGTGCATAGTATATTGCATAGCCTTCAGGGAATGTGTATTCAAAGCAGAGGGATGCAGCATAACCAAAAGTATGAGCTTGAATAGATTAGAGATTGGCTGGTATTTACTTGAGGCAAACATGAGCGCACCCATGGCACTTGCCACTTCGTTCCAGCCTTTTGATTTAGTAGGCTTTTCATATATGTAAAGAGGTCTACAGAGGTCCAGCCAGGAGAAGATACGTGTAAACAAAATAGAGTGGTTTTATGTTTTATGTAAATGCCCAGATATTTGAATTCATGGTCAGTATCATATGTTGTGCCTCAGTTGTGCACCTTGGGTGTAAGCATGGGCTGCATTATTAAGCAGAATCCTGAATGCCTGAATTTGTACCATTTTTTGGATCTTCCAAACTTCATACACTTTTAAGAGATTCAGGTAAAGGAGTTTTTAGGCAGGCTTTGATTGGTTATATATTGAGAAGCTGCTGGAGCTCTTCAACAGTTGACCTGAATATTTCATAGGATGGAGAGTGGTGTGGACTGGTGTATTTTGTGGTTTGAGAAATGTGAATTGTGCATTCATTTCAGGGTAGATATTTATTTGCTTATATGATTAAATATTTATAGGGAGAGAAAGAAAGAATAAGTGTTTATAAGAAAAAGAAGTTTTAGGTAGCTGTTGCTGTGTGAGAGCTGGAGCAGTTTACTTTCCTTTTTTGGTAGGGCTGTGTTAACTTTGAACAAAATAGCATTGCATGTTGCACATTTAAAATGCTAGGAGAGAAGGTTGCTAGGCAGTACTCTAAAGAATGTACATTTAATATTGCAAACACTACCTAAACACATTCAGATTTTCACAGGAAGAAAAGGTTAGCTTTTGAGATTTTTTGGGGGAGATTTCACTTTCTGTGCCATTTTCCAAACAAATTTACTTTGCACATATGTACTGTTTAAACACAAAATCACAAACAAGATCTGGAATAGAATGCATTTGCCAAACCATTTGGGAAGGAGAAAACAACATTTAAGGGTACTGGAAAAATTGTTATCACAGGTGGTGGGCATTAGTGACAGAATTGTTTACTGTGGATTTCTTTTTAAAGATTTCCCTTTCTCTGTTGTCACGTGGACATATTTACTTTGCATCGATGCACTGGGACCGACTGAACACACAGTCACCCACAAACAGTTTAATGTATGCATTTGCAACAAGTTTGGGAGAACAGAAAAAAAAACATGGTTTGGTGAATTGACGTTGTTAGTGCTCGACAAATAGTTATAGTTTGACTGACTGCACGATGCAACAAACCCCATGCCTGGGCACACTGATACCAGAAGGACACATTAATTTACACTGGGCCAGCATGTTTAAATGGTAACTCGAATACATAGAACAAGCAGTTGAATTATTTTGTGAGAAGAGAACATTTTTGGAATGCCTGGAAACATTGTTGGAGGCAGTTGGCAATTAGTAGCCGGTTGATTGGTTGTGTAACACGACAGAGCTCCTTCTTGAGCACACAGTGGGCAGTAGGCTAGAGTAGGAATTTGCACCATTTGCTTGTACAGCTTCACTCACACAAAACAAGACGCTGAATTAATGTGGGGACTAGAGAATGTTGGGGGTTCTGGATAAATTGTTGGAGGCAGTGGGCAATTAGTGACAGGTTTATTTATGTGTTTTATTTATTTTATTGGTCATTTGTAAAGCACCTATACAAAGATACACCATGTTTCAAAGAGCTTCAAGGCAGGGAGGCAACCAGGGAAATGCAAAAAAAACATTCTTACTGGACGTGGAGTTGTATAGAATGGGCAAGTGCTTTAAACATTAAGGTACAAATATAAAAACACTATTAGGGGACATTAAGCCAGTGGACACAAGAACATAGACCAGAACTGTCATAGTAGGCCTGGCGCATTTCAGAGAGTGCAAGAGGTATGACATAAATGAGGAGAGAGTCGTGAGGGGGAAAAGAGGGGACAGCAAGATGTCAATCGGAGAGGAAGGACATGCAGGGAGGCAGGAGGATACAAGGATGACAAGCAGCCTACAGTTCAGGTTTTAGCAGAACACACAGTGCAGCATGCAGCAATGCGGTATGACACACC